>NC_048224.1:93129479-93129788 GCF_002007445.2 Ailuropoda melanoleuca | reverse complement strand
CCCCCCCAGCAAAGAAAAGACAATGAGTCTGTGGCCTCTGCCACAGAACTAATGGATATGGATATAACCAAATTATCAGAAATGGAATTCAGAGTAACAATGGTCAAGATGATGTGTAGACTTGAAAAAAGTATTAATGAAAATGTTAATAAGAATATAGATTCTCTAAGGGCGGAAATGAGAGCGAATCTGGCAGAAATTAAAAATTCTATGAATTAAATGCAGTCAAAACTAGAGGCTCTGATGGCCAGGGTGAATGAGGCAGAAGAACATATCAGCGAATTGGAGGATGGGTTAGTAGAAGAAAAA
>NC_048224.1:93062578-93129412 GCF_002007445.2 Ailuropoda melanoleuca | reverse complement strand
AGAAACTTGGCTCAAAAAAATCCAATCTCAAGAATGTAGGTTACGGGAGATTACTGACTCAATGAAACGTTTCAATGTCAGAATAATCAGCATCCCTGAGGGGGTGGAGAAAAATAGAGGTCTAGAAGAGATATTTGAACAAATTGTAGCTGAAAACTCCCTAATCTAGCAAAGAAAACAAGCATTCGTGTCCAAGAGGCAGAGAGGACCCTCCCAAGCTCAACTATGACAAACCTACGACACGTCACATCATAGTGCAATTCGCAAATATTAGATCGAAGGGTACAGTATTGAAAGCGGCCAGGGCAAAGAAATTTCTCACGTACCAAGGCAAAGGTATCAGAATTACGTCAGACCTGTCTACACAGACCTGGAATGAGAGAAAGGGTTGGGGGGCATTTTTAAAGCTATTTCAGAAAAAAACATGCAGCCAAGGATCCTTTATCCAGCAAAGCTGTCATTCAGAATTGATGGAGAAATAAAGACCTTCCAGAATCGCCAGTCACTGACCAATTTCATAACCACGAAACCAGCCCTACAGGAGATACTAAGGGGGGTTCTATAAACGTAAAAAGGCCCCAAGAGTGATACAGAATAGAAAGTCACAATCTATAGAAAAAAGAGACTTTACAGGCAACATCNACCCCATCCAAGCTCAACCAGGACAAACCTACGCCACGGCATGTCATAGTGCAATTCGCAAATATTAGATCCAAGGATACAGTATTGAAAGCGGCCAGGGCAAAGAAATTTCTCACGTACCAAGGCAAAGGTATCAGGATTACGTCAGACCTGTCTACAGAGACCTGGAATGAGAGAAAGGCTTGGGGGGGCATTTTTAAAGCTCTTTCAGAGAAAAACATGCAGCCAAGGATCCTTTATCCAGCAAAGCTGTCATTCAGAATTGATGGAGAAATAAAGACGTTCCAAAATCGCCAATCATTAACCAATTTCGTAACCACGAAACCAGCCCTACAGGAGATATTAAGGGGGGCTCTATAAAGGTAAAAAGGCCCCAAGAGTGATACAGAGCAGCAAGTCACAACCGATACAAAGACTTTAAAGAGAAATGGCATCATTAAAATCATATCTCTCAATAATCAGTCTCAATGTAAATGGCCTAAATGCTCCCATAAAACGCCACAGGGTTGCAGACTGGAAAAAAGACATGACCCATCCATTTTGCTGTCTACAAGAGACTCATTTTGAACCCAAAGATGCATTCAGACTTAGAGTAAGGGGATGGAGTACCATCTTCCACGCAAATGGACCTCAAAAGAAAGCTGGAGTAGCAATTCTCATATCAGATAGACTGGATTNAATGGACCTCAAAAGAAAGCTGGGGTAGCAATTCTCATATCAGACAGATTGGATTTTAAACTAAAGACTATAGTTAGAGATACAGAAGGGCACTATGTTATTATTAAAGGATGTATCCATCAAGTGGATACGACAAGTATTAATATATATGCCCCCAACAGGGGAGCAGCAAGATACACAAGCCAACTCTTAACCAAAATAAAGAGACATATAGATAAGAACACAGTAATAGTAGGGGACCTCAACACCCCACTATCAGAAATAGACAGAACACCCTGGCAAAAACTAAGCAAAGAATCAAAGGCTTTGAATGCCATACTCGACGAGTTGGACCTCATAGATATATATAGAACACTACACCCCAGAACCAAAGAATACTCATTCTATTCAAATGCCCATGGAACATTCTCAAGAATAGATCATGCTCTGGGACACAAAACAGGTCTCAGCCAATACCAAAAGATTGAAATTATCCCCTGCATATTCTCAGACCACAACGCTCTGAAATTGGAACTCAACCACAAGGAAAAACCTGGAAGAAACTCAAACACTTGGANATACCAAAAGACTGAAATTATTCCCTGCATATTCTCAGACCACAACACTTTGAAATTGGAACTCAACCACAAGGAAAAATTTCGAAGAAACTCAAACACTTGGAGGCTAAGAACCATCCTGCTCAAGAATGACTCGATAAACCAGGAAATCAAAAAACAAATTAAACAATTTATGGAGACCAACGAGAATGAATACACAACGGTCCAAAACCTATGGGATACTGCAAAGGCAGTCCTAAGGGGGAAATACATAGCCATCCAAGCCTCACTCAAAAGAATAGAAAAATCTAAAATGCAGTTTCTATATTCTCACCTCAAGAAACTGGAACAGCAACAGAGGGACAGGCCTAACCCACTNTTCTATTCAAATGCCCATGGAACATTCTCAAGAATAGATCATGCTCTGGGACACAAAACAGGTCTCAGCCAATACCAAAAGATTGAAATTATCCCCTGCATATTCTCAGACCACAACGCTCTGAAATTGGAACTCAACCACAAGGAAAAACCTGGAAGAAACTCAAACACTTGGAGGCTAAGAAGAACCATCCTGCTCAAGAATGATTCAATAAACCAGGAAATCAAAAATCAATTTAAACAATTTATGGAGAACGAGAATGAAAACACAACGGTCCAAAACCTATGGGATACTGCAAAAGCAGTNCAAAGGCAGTCCTAAGGGGAAAATACATAGCCATCCAAGCCTCACTCAAAAGAATATAAAAATCTAAAATGCAGTTTTTATATTTTCACCTCAAGAAGCTGGAAAAGCAACAGAGGGACAGGCCTAACCCACTGACAAGGAAGGAGTTGACCAAGATTAGAGCNTTCTATTCAAATGCCCATGGAACATTCTCAAGAATAGATCATGCTCTGGGACACAAAACAGGTCTCAGCCAATACCAAAAGATTGAAATTATCCCCTGCATATTCTCAGACCACAACGCTCTGAAATTGGAACTCAACCACAAGGAAAAACCTGGAAGAAACTCAAACACTTGGAGGCTAAGAACCATCCTGCTCAAGAATGACTCGATAAACCAGGAAATCAAAAAACAAATTAAACAATTTATGGAGACCAACGAGAATGAATACACAACGGTCCAAAACCTATGGGATACTGCAAAGGCAGTCCTAAGGGGGAAATACATAGCCATCCAAGCCTCACTCAAAAGAATAGAAAAATCTAAAATGCAGTTTCTATATTCTCACCTCAAGAAACTGGAACAGCAACAGAGGGACAGGCCTAACCCACTGACAAGGAAGGAGTTGACCAAGATTAGAGCAGAAATCAATGAATTAGAAACCAGGAGCACAGTAGAGCAGATCAACAGAACTAGAAGCTGGTTCTTCGAAAGAGTAAAGAAAATTGACAAACCACTGGCAAAACTTGTCCAAAAACAAAGAGAAAGGACTGAGATTATTAAAATTATGACTGAAAAGGGAGAGGTCACGACCAGCACCATTGAAATTGCAAGGATTATTAGAAACTTTTATCAACAGCTATATGCCAAAAAACTAAACAATCTGGAAGAGATGGAGGCCTTCCTGGAAACCTATAAACTACCAAGACTGAAACAGGAAGAAATTGATTTTTTAAACAGGCCAATTAATTATGAAGAGATTGAAACAGTGATAAAAAAACCGCCCAAAAAACAAAACTCCAGGACCTGATGGTTTTCCTGGGGAATTCTACCAAACATTTAAAGAAGAAATAATACCTATTATCCTAAACCTATTTCAAAAAAATAGAAACAGAAGGAAAGCTACCAAACTCATTCTATGAGGCTAATATTACCTTGATCCCCAAACCAGGCAAAGACCCCCTCAAAAAGGAGAATTACAGACCGATTTCTCTAATGAATATGGATGCCAAAATCCTCAACAAGATCCTTGCTAATAGAATCCAACAGTACATTAAAAGGATTATCCATCATGACCAACTGGGATTCATCCCTGGGATGCAAGCGTGGTTCAACATTTCAACATTTGCAATTCGGTCAGTGTGATACATCATAACAACAAGAAAAGAGTCAAGAACCATATGATCCTCTCAATTGATGCAGAAAAAGCATTTGACAAAATACAGCATCCTTTCCTGATTAAAACACTTCAGAGTGTAGGGATAGAAGGTATATTCCTCAATCTCATAAAAACCATCTATGAAAAGCCTACAGCCAATATCATTCTCAATGGGGAAAAGCTTGAAGCCTTTCCCCTAAGATCAGGAACACGACAAGGATGCCCACTCTCGCCACTATTATTCAACATAGTACTAGAAGTCCTTGCAACAGCAATCAGAAGACAAAAAGGGATCAAAGGTATCCAAATCGGCAAAGAAGAAGTCAAACTGTCTCTCTTTGCAGATGACATGATACTCTATATGGAAAACCCAAAGGAATCCACTCCCAAACTATTAGAAGTTATAGAACAATTCAGTAAGGTGGCAGGATACAAAATCAATGCCCAGAAATCAGTTGCATTTCTATACACGAATAACGAGACT
This sequence comes from Ailuropoda melanoleuca, assembly GCF_002007445.2. NCBI lineage: Eukaryota > Metazoa > Chordata > Mammalia > Carnivora > Ursidae > Ailuropoda > Ailuropoda melanoleuca. The sequence continues at coordinate 93,125,029 of NC_048224.1, read as the reverse complement.
GAAGAAAGAGAAATTAGGGAATCCATCCCATTTACAATAACACCAAAAACNGACAAAAAGGGATAAAAGGTATCCAAATCAGTAAAGAAGAAGTCAAACTGTCTCTCTTTGCAGATGACATGATACCCTAAATGGAAAACCGAAAGGAATCCACTCCCAAACTATTAGAAGTTATAGAACAATTCAGTAAGGTGGCAGGATACAAAATCAATGCCCAGAAATCAGTTGCATTTCTATACACGAATAACGAGACTGAAGAAAGAGAAATTAGGGAATCCATCCCATTTACAATAACACCAAAAACCATGCGTTACCTTGGAATTAACTTAACCAGAGACGTAAAGGATCTATATTCTAGAAACTATAAATCACTCTTGAAAGCACTGAAGAAGACATAAAACAGGATGAAAAAATATTCCACGCTCATGGATCAGAAGAATTAACATAGTTAAAATGTCCATGCTACCTTCAATGCCATCTACTTTCAATGCTATCCCGATCAAAATACCGAGGACATTTTTCAAAGAACTGGAACAAATAGCCCTTAAATTTGTATGGAACCAGAAAAGGCCCCGAATCGCCAAGGAATTGTTGAAAGCTGGGGACATCACAATGCCAGATTTCAAGCTGTATTACGAAGCTGTGATCTAAGCTGTGATCACAAAGACAGCATGGTACTGGCACAAAAACAGACACATAAACCAATGGAACAGAATAGAGAACCCAGAAATGGATGCTCANGAAAAGGCCCCGAATCTCCAAGGAACTGTTGAAAAGGAAAAACAAAGCTGGGGGCATCACAATGCCGGATTTCGAGCTGTACTACAAAGCTGTGATCACAAAGACAGCATGGTACTGGCACAAAAACAGACACATCGACCAATGGAACAGAATAGAGAACCCAGAAATGGACCCTCGGCTCTTTGGGCAACTAATCTTTGATAAAGCAGGAAAAAACATCCGGTGGAAAAAAGACAGTCTCTTCAATAAATGGTGCTGGGAAAATTGGACAGCTTTATGCAAAAGAATGAAACTTGACCACTCTCTCACACCATAAACAAAGATAAACTCCAAATAGATGAAAGACCTCGATGTGAGATAGATCCATCAAAATCCTAGAGGAGAGCATAGGCAGCAACCTCTACGACATTNTTCTAGAGGAGAACATAGGCAACAACTTCTATGACATCGGCCAGAGCAACCTTTTTCACGACACATCTCCAAAGGCAAGAGAAATAAAAGATAAAATGAACTTATGGGACTTTATCAGGATAAAGAGCTTCTGCACAGCCAAGGAAACAGTCAAAAAAACTAAGAGACAGCCCACGGAATGGGAGAATATATTTGCAAAGGACACTACAGATAAAAGACTGGCATCCAAGATCTACAAAGAACTTCTCAAACTCAATACACGAGAAACAAATAAACAAATCATAAAATGGGCAGAAGATATGAACAGACACTTTTCCAATGAAGACATACAAATGGCTAACAGACACATGAAAAAATGTTCAAAATCATTAGCCATCAGGGAAATTCAAATCAAAACCACACTAAGATATCACCTTACACCAGTTAGAAGGGCAAAAATTGACAAGGCAGGAAACAACAATTGTTGGAGAGGATGTGGAGAAAGGGGGGTCCCTCCTACATTGTTGGTGGGAATGCAAGTTGGTACAGCCACTCTGGAAAACAGTCTGGAGGTCCCTTAAAAAGTTAAAAATTGAGCTACCCTATGACCCAGCCATTGCACTACTGGGTATTTACCCCAAAGATACAGACGTATGCACCCCAATGTTCATAGCAGCTCTGTCCACAATAGCTAAATCGTGGAAGGAGCCAAGATGCCCTTCAATAGATGATTGGATTAAGAAGTTGTGGTCCATATATACAATGGAATATTACTCAGCTATCAGAAAGAACGAATTCTCAACATTTGCTGCAACATGGACGGCACTGGAGGAGATAATGCTAAGTGAAATAAGTCAAGCAGAGAAAGACAATTATGACGATAATGCTAAGTGAAATAAGTCAAGCAGAGAAAGACAATTATCACATGATTTCTCTCATCTATGGAACATAAGAACTAGGATGATTGGTAGGGGAAGAAAGGGGAAAAGAAAGGGGGGGTAATCAGAGGGAGGAGTGAAGCATGAGAGACTATGGACTCTGAGAAACAAACTGAGGGTTTTGGCGGGGGGAATGAGATAGACTGGTGATGGGTAGTAAGGAGGGAACGTATTGCATGGTGCACTGGGTGTTATATGCAACTAATGAATCATTAAACTTTACATAAGAAATCAGGGATGTACTGTATGGTGACTAACATAATATAATAAAAAATATTAAAAAAAAACCCCATGTCTGCAAAATAGCTTCCCCATTCTCTCCCTTCTGAGACAAAAATAATGGTATAACTATAGGAATTTTTGAGTGAACTATGGTCTTTTTTTTTTTTTTAATATTTTATTTATTTGACAGAACGAGAGACAGCCAGTGTGAGAGGGAACACAAACATGGGGAGTGGGAGAGGATGAAGCAGACTTCCAGTGGAGGAGCCTGATGTGGGGCTCGATCCCAGAATGTTGGGATCACGCCCTAAGCCGAAGGCAGACGCATAATGACTGAGCCACCCAGGCACCCCAAGTGAACTACACTCTTAATCATCCTTACTAAGCATATTTTTTTAATTCTGCATATATCCCTTAAGTAACTCATTACATTATTTTTGACGTATCTCAAATTGTGTCTTCTCAAGGATACCTAGCCATAACTATACTCCCTGAAAGAATAATCTAGTTATTTTGTTATATTTTATTCTAAGTATTTTGTTGAAAGTATTTATCATAATCCAAAATTACCAAATTCATTTAATCTTTATTCTCCTACTAGAATGCAAATTCACGTAAGAAAAAGAACAGTCTCTATCTACCTTACTGTAATAATTATTTATGCATTAATAGCAACATTAATAAAGCACTAACTGTGACTCAGTTATTTTCACAGACGTAACCTCTGGTAGGATCTCTCAGACTACAAATTCCTATTACTTTCTACTCTTCTAGAAATGTGTAACCTTGTTCTAAGGAATAGCGATTCTAGGAGACATTTTGTTGAAAGAGGTGGTATCCTCAGTTTAAATGAATTTGAATTTTTACTTACATTATTCCCATATAGACATTCAAAATTGATAATAGCACAGTAAAGTGACTTTATTTAATAAGTCAACTTCTTTAATTTTGTGTATTCTAGGATTTCACAAATGTATTCAAATGTATTTTAAATATTTGTTGTCATTCCTTTTAAAATAGTGTATCCCAGAATTTAAAATTCTGTAACCCAGAATCTAAAGTAATGAGTGTCTTTACTTAAAATGAAAGATCTTATTCTCCTATGATTGATTTTTATTTCTTCAAGAGATTTTTCGCATTTTCTTTTATAATCTATTTTATGGTTTCAGGTCCTTCTGTTTAATAACCTCTTTTCCTTTTGTAATCCATTGAACAGGGCTATCCTCTTCAAATCTATATATCTAGCAAAATTCACAAATATATTTAATTTAACTTATTGGTAAACTTATTGAACAGGAAACTAGAAACAAAGAACAGATCAAATGGCAAAACAACAGGGAGTTTCCTCCAGGTTCTCATTGATTTATTAATCATGAGAAAACTATTTCTTCAAGCCAAAAAACAGTTTTTTCTCTAATTGTTCCTTGGTCTTCAATCTATTGACCCTGTCACAGGAAGGAAAAGTCCTTTTTTTTCCCCATGGCATGTTCTTCATGAATCATAGTAATATTTAAACTCAGTGATATTTTCTTTTCCTAAGTACACACTCACCAATTTTTAAAAAATAAGACATTAATGATTTTTCCCCTCACTAATATCTGGGAAAAGGTGGGACTTATATCACATCTTTACCAGTGCAACATTAGACAATTTCATCTCAATTTACCACCATCATTCACTCAGAAACTGTGTCTCAACATACCTTATTCCCTTTAGTTTTGGTGCTATAGGACTTCTCTCACTTTTTTTATTTGATTAAATCCTAATTATTCTTCAATTTTCTTAAGTATTAAGTATTACCTCCTTGCTGAAGAATTCCCAACATTATCTCAATTAGTAAGTAAACACTACCCTCTGCTGAATTACATCTGTGCCTGGCTTTATTTGAACTAGTAATATTTGAATTATTTTAACACGTTTTTTTCTCACTAAGTTATGAATTACTTATGGGCCAAGGCTGAGAAGATAGTTTTATGAGAACGGACTTTATATCAGTTATTTTACTAAGCACTTTATCTAGTTTACATTACTTAATACAATGATGATAAATTGTATTTTACCTCCATACAGATGAGGCACAGGATTGTTAGGATAATTAATTTGTCCAAGGTTAAAGAGATGGTGATTTGGTACTTCTATTTAACCATACAACATTGGTTCCAGAGGTTACATTCTTCATCAGCAGCTGCATTTTTTTATATGTAAGTGAAGAAAAGAACTAGATTTACTGAATAAAGTGGTGACAGGCTAAGAATGGATAATTATACTTTTGCATAAAAAGTATTTTCAAAAAAAGTATTTTCAGAAACTTTTGTAGGCTCTCTCATTTTTAGGCTGAAAGAGTGAAGAAAATATTAAAGGCTGGATAAAAGCATATATAGATAGTAGGCAATATTTATAAGATACTAAAATAGTTGCAATTGACCCAAAGACTATGTTTTTTTTGCATGTTATCAGATGTGAAACATTGGGCTATATATTTTGAGAATCCCACCTGTTTAAAAGACATCAGATTTATCAGTAGTTCTGTCTACTAATAGTACGTACTTTTAATTACTCTATGAATAAGCTGATTTGCATATCTATTAGCAATGAAACATTGAATTCACAAGGTCCTCATCAAATAATGGCTTATTTTTTGGTTTGTTATTTAAACAATAAAGCCAGCTTATTCATTTAACTATATTTAATCATTGCCTACTCTGGCTAGAGAGTATATAAGTATTGATGTGATACTGGTGAATAAATAGGTATGATGGGACCTGGCCGCCTGGAGCCTGTATTTTAATAAAACATAAAGATATTAAACACATAAAAATAATAATTGTAAGGACTAAAAATAGTATCACAAGGTACTAAGTTTTCTTTACTGATGAAATGTATGATTTGCTGATTCAGAGTCATAATACTGATTATTATGTCATGGTAACATCAGTAATAAAAAATTTAACTTGAAAAATAAAGGTTTAATTTTCATATAAACTATCTGTCCATTGCAAGCTAGTTGGGGTCTCTGCTTCACATTATCTTTACTCTGGTGCTCAGTTGATGGAGTAACCACTGCTCAGAGTATGGCTCTTCTCTTCGGCAGATAATAAGAGAGAATAGGAGAGGATAGTGAATTGAGGACTGTCCATTATTGGTCACTTTTCATTGGCCAAAAGAAATTTCATGGGAACACATAAATTCAGGCATATTGAAAAGTAAAATTTTCGGAGGTACCCAGAAGAATCAAAAACCCTTCTTGAAGGGTAATAATGCCTACAACAAAGATTTTTAATTTTGCCATGAAAAAGACAGGACATATGAAGATATAGAGAAGCTATATAAGAACAAACTTTTGAGCTCAGATTAAAGATCTGCTCCTTCCTCCTGGTTGAAATTTTGAAAACTTGCAATTTTTCATCATCACTTAAAGGAAGCAGCTTGCAAAAATGAAACAATAAAATAGAGAAATAAACTTGAGTTTTCTTTAAAATATATATTTTTTTCTTTTACTCTATTTAGTCTGAAAGCCCCAGCAGTATCAGTTATGCTATTGAACAGTGGATATTTTCTGGGTCATCAGAAAAGTGTTCTTGGCAACATGTGAGGAATTTACAGAGAATTAATTGTAAAAGAAAAAAGTATAGGAGATAAAGACGGAAGTAATCTCAGGGAGCATCTGTCAGAAAATAATGCACTCTACTATTTCACTTTTCAAACATTTCTGAATTTGATCTATTTTGTTTCTTTTAAATATTTGAGAATAAAAATTCTGTTTTATTTTAGGATACAAAGAGTACTATTTTAAAAATCTGCAAGAAAACAAAGAATGAGCAAACCCATTCTTAATGGTTTGACCCATCCTCCATGTAAGGGTATTTCATTATCACAGAATCCCACAGTAAATAAAAATTAACAAAACAAAAATCACTGAATTCAGAGGTAGACCCCGTAGACTTCATGGAATTAAGAACTCCATTTATCTGATTTAGCATTAGGCTAGAAGCAGCAATTTTTAATGCAAAAATACCCAGAAAATTACACATCATGGCTTTTACCCTCTTACTGTGATTTATATTACTTCCCAAGTAAGTTTTATCTCCATAATTAGGGACCTACTACAATTTGAAAGGGATAGTACTACCATTCTTCCATCGTAATACTGGGCTACGGCTTAGTCAATTTGGGCTGCTATAGCAGAATACCATAGACTGAGTAGCTTATAAATAACAGAAATTTATTTCTTACAGTTCTGGAATCTGAGAAGTCCAAGATCAAGTCTCAGTGTCTGATGAGAATCCATTACCTGTTCAAAGATAGTTACCATTTCTGTGTCCTCACATAGGCAAAGGAGTGAGAGAACAATCTGGGATCTCTTCTATAAAGACACTAATCTCATTCAGGAGGGTTCTACCCTCATGATCTAATCACTTCTCAAAGGTACCACCTCTAAATATCATTGCACTGGGAATTTGGCTTCAAGTGTATGAATTTTGAAGGACACAAACAATTAGTCTATAGCATTCTACTCCAAGACACTCCAAATCCATGTTTTTGCATACAAAATAATCATCACATCCTAGTAGCCCTCCAAATCATAACTTGTTCAGCATCAGCTTTAAAGTCCAAAGTTGCATCTAACTATCATCTAAATCAGATATGGATGATACTAAAAGTAAGGTTAATCCTGAGGCAAACTGGTCTCCAGCTATGACCTGTGATACCAAATAGGGTATGTGCTTCCAAAACAAAATGATAAGGTAAGCATATAATAGACATTTCTATTCCCAAAAGGAGAAATAGCAAATAAGGAAGGAGTACAGGACAGGTCCCAAGCAAGTCCAAAATTTAGCTGGGCAATCCACATTAGGCTTCAGAGATTGAGAATAATCCTCTTCGGTTTGGACACCCTCATAACTTTGTGTAGTCCTGCCCCCCGAGCTTTGGTTGGTGACTATCCGACCAGGTGAAAGCAAGGTTTCCCCATTTGAAACTGAAGAGCCAGACCTGATGATCTCCAAATCACCCTCAGAGTCATTCTTTCCTCATCTTAAAGTCTGGCATTTGCAGCCCAATAGCAGATGGTCCCTTCCCATAAAATCCAAAAAATTCCACAGCCTTTCTTCATTTCCTCCCATCTCCTTCGTGTTTAGTGAAAACTAGCAGTTTTCTTCCTGAGGTGACTACGTTCAGAGTTCACACCCATACTAACCTCCGCATTGAAGAGCCACTGCGCCACACGCTCTCATTTTTCACAGTTATGACCACGTTGAGAATTTTCCAAATATCTAAGTTCTGCTTCCTTTTTTCTTAACAATTCCAAATTTAAGTTGTTTCTCTCTTCTATTATTTAACTATTAAGCAGTCAGGAGGAGCCAAGCCATACCTTTAACAGTGCGCTTAGTTGAGCTCTCCTGCTGCACGTCCAACCTCCTCACTCACTAGCTGGGCGGCCGTCTGAGAGAACACAGTGCTACCGGCGCTGTCCTGCGCCTGCGCACCGCTTCCCGCAACGCCGCGCCACCCGCCAAGCCGCCTGAGGCAAAGCCGTGGCTGCAGCCCCGAGCCCACAGCAACGATACAGCCTACCTACCTCTCCAGGTGCGTCCTATGTCTTCTATATGTCTGTCAACATTCCGTTCATGATTACTTCGTTTTTTTCTAAGAAGATTAAGACTTTCTGTACAACTCTTTTCTTTTTCTGAGCTCTCACCAGAATCGCATTTAAAGGTCCGTTCCAGAAATGTAGGCTTTTTCTAGCATGCACCTCCAAACTCTACTGGTCTCTATTATTGCCCAATTCCAAAGTGCTTCCACAATTTTAGATATTTGTTATAGCAGCACCACACTCTGTCAGTGACGATTTCTGTCTCCGTCAGTTGGCCTGAGGCAGTTGGGTTGAATAAATTTGACTATCTGATTGACTTTATTTAAAAATGCATAAATTGAGCAGCATCTCGTCTGTGAAGTAGAGCTCCAGGAGTTGTACAAAATGGAAGGCAGAATGAGAAAGAGACAAGGAAGTTAAAAGAATGGATTATTTCAGGCACGTTGACGTTCCCTTAGGGGAAGTCAGGGGGTCTTATCATACCTCACCAGGGCTGATGAGAAAATTCCAGACTGATTGATTCAAAATCCCACTTCCAAGCAAGGCTGAAAGGACAATTAGGTCAGGTATTAAGTCCTGGCAGGGCTTAGCAAAAATGACTCCATTTGGGGCTTGTTTTTTTGTAACAGCTGCTGTAACATAATATTATATAGACTGGGTAACTTAGAAATGAAAATTTATTTCTCACAGTTCTGGAGGCTGGGAGGTCTAGGATTCAAGGCACTGGTAGATTTCTTGTTTGGTGAGAACCCAAGGAATGCCCACTTTATGATCCTATGTAAGGAGGAAGCGAGCATCCATCGGTTCCTCTTTCACCTGTCCCTTAGAACAGTGGTTTTTCTAGCCACTGCTTCTGTACATGCAGAGCTCAAGAATTCTGGATGCCTCAGCCATCATTTTTGGGAAGATTTTGTAATCAGGAACACTAGACATTGCTTTGGAAGGCTTTCAATACGCATTCATTTTCTACCCATCAACTAGGGAAAAATTAAATTGCATATTAAGAACCTATTATGCTTTCAAGGGCGTGCATGACTATATTTATTCAGTCATTTCCAGACATTCTCTTCCTTGAATTTCATTCTATAATGATATCAAACTGTTTGTACTCTGTGTTTAAGTTATCATCACTTATTGTATAATTCTCCTTAGCCTTTTATCATCTTAATTTCTCACTATCATCTTGATGTGCTCTCCCAGTAGAAATTTTGCTTAAACAGCTAGGTAGAGCTAGTATCCTTTGCTATGCTGCCATTATTCCCTGAGTATACTTTATCACAACACTAATATATATGTATGAACTTATTTATTCACCTGTTTATTGTCTTTTTAGATTAGAAGAACTTTAGAAAAAGCATTTTTTTTCTCAATTATCTATCTGTTTTCGATAAGAACAAGAATGCATAGACATAACTGTCAGGCAGTAAAAACTTTTGATCTGTTGCTTAATAAAAGCCCTAGTTATATTGAGGTAAAATATCATTTGTGTGCAATAAATACTGAAGCCAAGGTTAGTCATTCATATATGGAAACGCTAACCTAACCCAAACACACTTTTACCAAATTCTGTTATACTTACAAGATGCTAAAATTGGGGATGGAGAGAATACATATTGCAATAATAATATCTGAAGTTTGCATCCTATCTTATAATTTTATGACTTTGAGGAAATCATTTTTCCCTTAACTTTGTGTTCTGCAAAATTGGAATAATAGTTATAGCATCTAACCTGCATACCAGAGCTCATTATTAGGTGTGAAAATATAGGTGAGTCTCACTTAACATAACATACTGAACATGTTTACATATAAGCATACTTAACATTTAGAGAAATGTATGTATATACAGAACACTAAGAAAGGAAATATTATATAAATTTAATATTACACTCACTAAGATTACTCTTAATTCTAACACATCTAACTCTACTAAAATTCCTCCTAGTAATGCTTTCTATCAATTACTACGTATTTTGTATATGTCCATGATAAATATTTTAATGCTTTCTAATCAAGTGCTCACAGAATACCTTTTAGGTAGCCATTAGCAACATCATTTGTTTACAAAAGAAAACTGCCTTCTTTAAGGCTTAAAAACCTTATATGAATTTGAATTACAGTATTTAACTAGAATATTGCCTTGACCTCACCCATATGAGTTTTCTAGGAGAAAAAAAACTTGAGCAATTTGTATATAGGGTCAGTTGAATTAATATCCTGCATGTGACAAATTAGTTGAGATACTTTTATCCATTTTTTTTCTGCCTCTGTGAAAGTTTCATGTAAGAGTGGTTGTAGTGTCTGACATTTGATACAAACTATTCTCTGACTTTGTAATTCCAGTCTTCCTCAAATGACTCAAAATCACAGTGCCAACTTTGTATTTTGAATTCTGGGACATCTCTTTTGAATGACACATTTGGTACTTTCTTGCTGGCCTTCCTACCAAAGTCATTCTGATCCTGACATTCTATTGTCATTGTATTTCCTGGACTTCTCACGAGGTGGTGCTAACATGCCCTTGTTGTTATGGAGCATTTCAAAGGCATAGAGATATTCCAAAGTGGTTCCAATGGTTGATACCCATGGCTCAGTGATCCCTTCCAAAGGATAAATCCTTTGCTTAAATATTTAGCACTTTCAGATGTAGACCCCATCACAATAGGGAAAGATGTATATAGTTACATCTATTCATTATTCTTCTCCCACTCTTCCTAGAACTATTTGTACTTAAAAAATGGGGACTTGATGTAGACTTTGTCTTGGTGGACAAAAGAGAATTCTCCTGGCAGCTGGAACTTATTTTTCTTGGAACTTAGATGTGGGCTGTAATAGGGTAGAACTCCTCAATCATTCATGGTGTTTTCCCCCCACCTCTTTGGATGCCCATCCCCCACACTCTCCACAGTTTGTAGGGAATGTCAGAATAGGTCAGGCCAGGGTTTAAGCTTTATCCCATATGGTGCTCAAACTCTAGGCGTATTAGAAAAGTGAGGACACCAGTTTCTGTGTCCCAACACATCCCAAGAGAATTAGGTAGGCTAGGAGTGAGAAGCCTGAACTTGGCATCTGCCAACTTCTCCCATGATGCATATGATAAATATTTGTGCAGTTTGAAAAAAATGACAGAATATTGGTAACTTAATGATTGTGTTAGTTTTCTACTGCTGTGTAATAAATACTCCAAAAATGTGATGACTTAAAACAACACTTAACATTTATTACCTCACACAGTTTCTGTGGTTCAAAATTTTGGAGCAGCCTAGCTAAGTGACTATCTCTCCTAAGGGTGTCTGAAGTCATCTGAATACTTGACTAAGGAAGAGAATGCACTTCCAAGTTGGCATAGTCACATGACTGTTGGCAGGAGGCCTCTCCTTGCCCTGTGGATGTCATATTGTTGCTTGAGTGTTGTCTTGGTATAGTATCTGGATTCTCCGAAAGCCAATGATCCAAGGTGCAATGCCTTCCATGATCTTCATGATCTAGTCTTGGAAGTCACACACCACTTTTCCTCAATTCTTATGGGTTATACATATCAGCCCTACTCAGTGTGAGAATGCTAAATGGGGCTGTGAGTGACAGGAGATTAAGATCATTGATATCTATTTTTTAGGCTGGTTGCCTCAAGGCTGGTGTCATTTTTTACACACCTGACACCACGAACAACAAAGTCTTCAAGAATATACCATTACTGATATTGTCAACAAATTGCATTGATCAAATGGAATAATCTATTAGTCAGTCCTTTCATTTAACTCTTGTATCAGATAAAACTTTGAGCAACCTTGAATCATCTCAGCCCTACAACCTACCCCAGCTACTGCTGCAGTGGTCAATTCTGCATGGGTTTTTTCAAAGATTTATGTGTGTTCAATTTTACAGTGCCTCACCTTTGGTCTGTACCATAAAATATTACTTTATAGCACCACAACCTTTCACATCGTCTTCCTTTAAAAATATTATGCCTAAGGGAAACTGAAGAGCACTATGGATGAGCAACTTATAATTTGCAGGGATAAATGCACATAGAACTACCCTTAAGATGTAGAGATCAGAGTTAATATGAATTAATTCCTTCCCATTATGCTCCCCAGGTAAATATTTATGAAATTCATTTCTTTGTATTTTAGAAACTTCTATGAGCTCAATTTGGTCAATACAGGCCAACACAGGGGTAGACACCATAGTACATGCTTTCGGGAATGAGGAATGAATTCTTACCGCTGCTGGCAGCGTTGGTTTCCAGTAGTTCACAGATGAGTCTCTCCTCGACAACAACAAAAACAACAAAAAGCTGTGTCTTTTAAAAGTGTGCCCCTCATTTGGGCGGATTGCATCAATTGAATGCAGGGCCACAGAGGCACACATCCTCTCTTTGATGTGGGAAAATTATAAAAAACCATTACAGCTCCAGAGCTCCTTCTGGGATGAGCTGAGGTCTCTGTTGCAACTGCATTGCAATTCAGATTCTCTTTCTGCCTAATCCTTCTTTGTTAAGCAAATCTTAATAATACTCCTGCAAATTTTAGAATTTCAACATCTGCTTTCCAGAGGACACAACCTGACATTTTAACCAGATTAGTCTGAGGATGCAGATTCTTAAAGGGAAGCTGATCACCCACTGGGCTGCTGGCAATGAGAATATCACCAGTGTAGGTAGAGTACTGATAGCTCCTGGCATGCAGTTGTATTGAATTTATTAAAACTTTAACTGGAGGTGAATTGGAATGGGATGTCAGTGGAAGGGAATGTATTCAAAGGTGAAATATTTCAGGATTTTAAGAGGTATGAGAAAAATAGTACTTACAAGTATTGCAGTTAATTTTTAGGCCCAAGATGGAGCTGGTCCTTTTCTGGGTATCATGTCAGCAAACTAAAACTTAGATAACTTTTTGTCCCTGTGAAAATTCTGCTTGACCAGCAATACCATAAATCCCTCCAGACAATCCCAAATCACCAGACCAACTCTGGGCTTCCTCACTCCAAACAAGTTGACTCTGTGGCCCCAGCTATTCAGATATTTTCTATTCATCTCTTCCTTGTTCTTTATTCTTTATCCTAAAAAGCTTCCTGCTTTACACTCTTGTTGAGGGAAGTCATCAAGAGGATGCGACTGCTAATGAATCTAAGAGCTAGACCCAGGCAGTTGGAGGTTCCTCACCCTCTCTCCCATCTTTAGAACATGTGTTCCACCGGCCATTCCCACACCAGCAGCTGTTTCAAGTACATAGACTTGAGAGAGAAAGCTGTTGAGACCATCTAGACTGAATAAAATGCCTGAACCCAGTTAAGGCCTGTATATAAATTGTGAAGCTTCTGGCAGGTAGGTAGAGAGATCTACATGTCTTGTGGCTGCCCAGGAAAGCTGCATATGTAAGTTCCCGTGCTTATTAAACCTGCCACCTGCCAATCTGGAGTGGCCTGCCTCTTTCTTGGGTTTCTCCTTGCGCTCCATGTGAAAGGGCCGGTTGTTGGTTGTTTTTGTTTTTGTTTTTTTTTAAACAGCCCCATTTAGCAGTTCTCTGAAAGAATATCCCCTGCTCCATGAAGTATTAAAATTGTTTATATCACCTAAATTGTTTCTTTAACAGTTTTTTTGGTGAGGAATGAGATCCAAAACTGACTGCTAATGTCCTATGGGACAATGAGACACACAGGTGAGGCACCTGCTGAATGCTTTGAGCTCACTGTTCCTGTTGTCATTACCAAAGGCTGTGGGTAAGTCACTCTCGGATTTGAGCTCCGCTCTCTTGCGTGCAGCTCTCTGATCCAAACAAATTTTATTTAAAAAAAAAAAAAAAGTGTGTGTGTGTGTGTGTGTGTGTGTATTCCCAGGAAAGTTCTAGGTCCTGTAAAGTTTCTGGAGTTTACTAAAGTCCCCAGAAAGTTAAAAAGTTTCTAGGGTGGTTTTGTTGGAAGTCTGCAATGGCTGGCGGCTGCTGGGGGGCTCACACAGCCTTGAGGTCAGGCCATAGCATAAACCACTCAGAGACTTGGGAAAATAAAGTAAGACCAAAAGTTCAGATGATTTACACCATCAAAATCATAATATAAGTAGTCACAGGTTACACTATTAAAACCACCTGGGTGTCTGCCCCTAGAAAGAAATTTTCTGAAAGGAATAATAGGTCCATTATGGTGGGAATTAATGGGAATCTCAGAAGCCAAAGCCACAAAATTGGTGGACACGGGTTGAGCACTTAAAAGCCGTTAAAGCACTTTCTACTTAAGTCTAAAACAGCCCATGCTAGGATGGGCACAGAAGTGGCCATACTGACACTAGGTCACCTGTCAAACTCGAGAAAATTTCTGTGCAACAAGGTATACTGTAAAAGCCCCAACATAGTGCCACATCCCTCTTAAGTATTGATTTGGCTCTAAAAGACCCAAGGCTTAGCTAAAGAAATGGATGCTCACGTTTCAAAGAATTGAGCATACCACCTTCCAGCACACCTGCTCATTTTATGTCTGAGAACTGTGGTCCTGGAAGCTGTAGATATGTATGTAATTGATTGTTTTTATAGTATTTTTCTATCTGTAATATTTATATCATGTTCCAAATTAGTATCACCTCCAAATTCAATGAAATTACTGTTCCTAAATATTCTAGGAATAAAATTGTCTGTTGAAATTAGTTAGAATGTCCAGTCTTATGAGAATGCTTCTCAACTAAATAAATTTTCTGTTTAAATAATTTAACCTGTTTTTTTCAAAACATTTTGACTTATTTTTCGGTACACATTTAAGTGAATTTGTAGGAACTTATTTTTATGTTTAATGAAATTTAATAGACCATAATAGTTGGCATATACAATGATACCTCTCTCATAATTCATTAAAATAACTCACTAACATTTTATAATTTTGAGTAAAATTCACAATCTGAGTCTATATAACCACGGGAAAGCAAGACGTGAAATGTTCTGTAGTTTTACCTCACTATGATACATGGCATGGTAGGAGTTCCTATTTCCAGGTTTTATAATAACCCCAAACAGTACCATCCTTGTAATATCAATAGTGGAAATCAGTAGAAATAAAAATCTGTCACACTTGTCATGTGGAGGAAGCTCATGAGTATAATTTCCGTTTTTTTTCATTATGTGATTTGCTTAGTATTTTCTTTCTTTGACATTTTCTTTCTGTTCATTTCTTCCCTTCTTGCCACTCTGGATTTATCACTTCCTACTTTATCTCTTGCATTCCAATTTTTCAATGTTCTTTTCTGCAAAAAGTCTTATATTTAACCCTGTTTTGCCTTTCATAAAAGTACTCTTTGCACTTTACTGTAATTTCATGGTGATTTTAATAAATTCAATTTAGCAAAAATTTACTATGCTTTTACTTCATGCAATGTATTATATGAGCTGAGGTGTTTATAAAGATATATAAAACTCTCTTTGTTAGAGACAGATAAGTACATAGGCAATCATGGTGTTGTGATAAATATAATAAGATAGAATGTGAATGCTAATGGAGGATAGAAGGAAAGCACTAATGTAGTTTAAGAAAGTTGGATGGATGTCTTTTGAAAGGCTTGGAAGAGAAGGTAACGGAAGCATACCTTAGGGTTAACAAGATGAAAAGAAGTGAAAAAGGAATGACAGAAAGAAAAAGCAAAGTTAGTATTCTAAGGAGAGAGAACAATAGTACAAATACAAGATGACATGAGCGTTCATACCAATTTTTATTGACTGCAATTATTTTAATATTTGTTAGATTTTAACATGTAGAGGGATCTAGTGAAAATAATGTTGAGGTAGAAATCAATGGAAAACGCATAAATGGAACTGTATAAAATCCTCAAGATTGGAATCAGTGGTATCAGTTTAAAAACTGCAATAATTCATAAAAATTATGGGACAAACACAGGATAAGACTGTGAACGTAGCCATAGAGATAGACAAACAAACAAAATGGGCTTGGTACTTTACGAAATGGGAAAATTTTACAAAATGAAGAAGTTCAGGAAACCTTAGTTTTTAAATCTTGTTTACTAGATGTATGATGGTAAGACCTGTAATCTACGAAGAACTGTAAAAATGATGATGTTAATATTAAAAATGAGGGGCACCTGGATGGCTCAGTCAGTTGAGCATCCTACTTTTGATCTCAGCTCAGGTCTTGATCTCAGGGTCGTGAGTTCAAACCCACATTGGGCTCCACACTGGGTGTGGAGCCTACTTAAAAAAAAAAAAAGAAGAAGAAGAAAAATGAAAATGATAAGACTGAAACAGAGCCATGATTATAGTATTCTCTTTACATGTGCTAGAATCAGTGCTGTGGATTTTTCATGCATTCTTTCATTTAAAATTTATAAGAACTCTATGAGGAAGGTTCTATAAATGTTCTTATTTTACATCTGATGCTCAGAGATATTAAATTATTTTTCCAAGGTTACATAGTTTAGAGGATTTAGAATCATACCTTTAAATGACTGGAACTCATACTCACAAACAGTGGACTTGGTGTAAGATTTGTTAATATGTTCTTGCCTGAGAAACAGTCATCTCCATTCTAGGTATACTGAGGTTCACATGATTATGGTTCATTCACGTGCAGATATACATTTTTCATTTAGAGCTAGAGCCACAGAGATGGATACACCTGAGATAGAGAATGGGGAAGCATCAACTCCGGAAAATTTCTTCTTTTCATTCCTTGATAATCTACCCCCCCAATATCCATTATTTTAGTTCTTGTTTTGGAATTTTGATAGCATGAATAATGAACCTCTTGGACCTGTTCTTTACTGCTGTTTTTTTAAAAAATCATATATTCAGTGTGTTTGAAATTTTTTCAACATTTGTATAGTTTCTTCAGTTTGTCTTATAAATAACAAGTTTTATTTTTAGGGCTATACCCAGTCAAAACAAGATGTTTTTTTTTCCTTTTATTTTTAATTTCAAAATCATATTTAAAAGAAAAGTTTCCAGAAACTGCTTCATTTTCTGATTTTTCTTTCTTAGTAAACTGTTATGGTTTTTTGGGTACTATACCCCCTTAAACCTCTCTGAATATCTGTAAAATGTTTAAAGCATTTTTGCTATTCTTCTAAATTTTTCTGTTTTCTATATAGAGTAGTACTATTTTAAATTCTATGAAAATTTCAAGAGAACCCCATGAATAATGATATATTATAATGAATGTTTATATTTTTATCTCCCATGTTCATTAATCAAATCATAGACAGTGTTGTTTAGTTTAAATTCTCAATCATGTTGTTTAGTTTAAACTCTCAATCATTACCCCTCCTAGATTATTTTAAACAAATCCCAGACATAATATTATGTAATCAATAGAAATACTTCATTATTTATGTTTAAAATATATGTATAGTCTTATAGTATCAAGACACCATTATCGTATGTAAAGAAATAGCTCTTTAATGTCACGAAATAGCTAGTAAGTGTTCAAATCTCTGTCATTGTCTCTTTATTTGTTGGATTCTAGGAAGTAACAAAGTATATATTTTCAGTGTTTCATATCTGAAGTCTCTTATTAATAACCATTTCCTTTCCCCCTCTCTTTTTTTTTCTTTGTAACTTATCTGTTAAAGAATACAGTAATGACATTCCCACTTTTTGGATTTTGCATGCTTGTGCTTTTATTTAAAATGATCCTCTGGCCTTTTACTTTCTATTACTGGCAATTAGATCTTGAGATTTTACCAGATTCAGGTGAGATTTATTTATGCATTTTGAAGAGAAGGTATGCAATGTCTAATTTTCTCTGTTTATATGATATAAGTGATGCTGGACAGGCTGAGGACCCCAAGAGAGAGGGTCTCAGGCGCTTCACCAACAGGGTTCTTGGCTTTGCATGAGAAAGAATTCAAGAGCAAGCCATTTTGAGAAAGGGACAAAAATTTATTAAGTATATAAGTAAGAAAGAGGCTACTTTACAGACAAAGTAGCCATCTCTTCTTCCCAGTGAGGAAGAGGACCCTGCTTTGCCTCTAACAAAGAGATTTATAAGTTTTTAAAAAATTATATAACTTACAGGAAGGGGCTTACTCTTTAACTTTTGGTTTACATTTCACATTCAGCAGTTAGTTTTTCCATTGTTTTAGGCTTGTGGAATTACCCACAAGGAACAATTTTTAGAATGCCCAGCCTATGTGGCTTTTAATGCTGGAGGGAGTGGGGTCTTGTGGTTTTCCATGAGTCAGATCTTGTGACTCTTTATATGACCTGCTAACTTTTAGGTTAAGGGTCAGCCTAAAACCAAAGTGGCTTTACTTTGCTCAACTTGTATCCTGAGCCTCCCTTTCCTCTTGCCTCATTAAGTAGTCATTATTTATCGTTCATAGAACAATTATTTCATTAGGGATTGTGAAGTGAAAATATTCTAATATCATTCCCCTAGCTAGACTCTTTTTTTTTTTTAAGATTTATTTTATTTACTTACTTGAGAGAGATACAGAGAGAGCAGGCATGGGGAGGGGCACATGGAGAGGGAGAGAGTCTTTTAAACAAACTTTGCTGAATGTGGAGCCAACACAGGGCTCAAATTCCCACCCTGAGATCATGACCTGAGCCAAAATCAAGAGTCAGTCACTTAACCGACTGAGCTACCCAGGCGCCCCAAGACTATTTCTATAGGGAGAAAATTCTCATCAGCTCTTGTTTGACCTTGAAGTAAGCTTCTTGCAATGAAGGAAGATAAGTGTCTGAAGCTCCACCACCACCACCTTTATTTATTTGTATTCAAAATAACTAGTAACATCGCCAGCATTGCCTGAAAGTGACCAAAGAGGTTTTATTTTGTTTGTTTTTGAGTCATTGCAAACACAGACTTTATATGTTATGGGTCAATCTATTGCATTTACTATTGTTATGGAAAAGAATCTCATTTTTTTGGCCTGTGTGAGTTTCTTCAAATTTCCTAATTCCTTTAGATGTGGTAGTAGTTTTTATGACTTTTTTTTTGCCTTTTTGTATGATTATATTCCAAATTCATCTTCTAAATATTCTGTCTCAGTGTATTTATCAGCCACTTCTATTAGGATTCCTGACTTTTTTAAATAGAAAGTAGTATTTGGATGCCATAATTAAGACATTAGAGGTTATCATGGCTACTGGGTTACTATGCCTTTTCAGTAAAGAACAGATATTCTTATTAAAACACATCATGAGTTCATTCTGATATTTCCTAGTCAAATTTAGGATCCAGGGTTTGTTTTTGTTTTTAAGATTTTATGTATTTATTTGTCAGAGAGAGAGAGGGAGAGAGAGAGAACATAAGCAGGGGAGCAAAAGGCAGAGGGAGAAGCAGACTCCCCACTGAGCAAGGAGCCTGACATGGGACTCAATCCCAGGACCCTGGGATCATGACCTGGGCCAAAGGCAGACGCTTAACCGACTGAGCCGCCCAGGTGTCCCAAGATCCAGGGGATTTTACTTACCATTTTTTAAATTGACATTTTTATTAAAAAAAAAAAAAACTGATAAAGAAAAGCACACAAAACAAATGCATGGGTTAATGGGAAAACACTTTTATGCAAATGTTAGATGTAGCTTTTTATTGCAGTTAAACAAAATATGTGGGATAATAAATTTTCAGGAGTAGATAATAAATTCACTTGAATGAGAGTTGCCATGATATATTTATGTTGAGACATCTCATAGACTGCAGAATTATATAGTCATCAGAATAAAGATGGTTATAAATAGACATAAATACAGTTGAAAATATACCCTGAGTTTGTAGAATAAGAGGGAAAAGGGTTAAGGGAAGATTTGAAAAAAGGAAGGAGACCCAACCATAAAGATTGAAGCTAACAAAAAGGGTTGTATAAATCAAAAGCCTGTAGTGAAAAGGAAACAGGAAGAAAAGTTTTTAAATTCTTGCATAAAAAATAGTTTCAGATATCATAAACATGACAATAAAAAGAGAAGTAAAGAATTCCCAGAAAATAGCCACTAGGTAATCATCCATTACAGTACTCAGAAGAGTTGTATTAGAGTGTTTGGATTAGAAGTCACATTTTTATGGTTGGGAAAGTGAATGAGGATAAGAAGAAATAAATTGTAAAAATAGTAAGTAGGCTTCAAAATTAAAAAGCAAATTTCAGCCACCTGATCTGCCTAATTTGTCAGTCATACTAGTTTTGAAGTGATGTCTTTAGAGACCCTTGCTAGTCACATGGAAGGCCAGGCTGACTTAATTTTTATAAAATTTTATACACTGGAGTTCCAGTAAAGATACTATTTAAATAAGTTATTCTCTGTTTTAAAAACCAAAAATATGAATGCCATGGCTCTCAAATCATCTTATTGAAAGTTTCTTTTTTTTTAACTTCTCTTAAAGTATATGGTTTAAAGAAAGATAAGTAAATGTTTAAACAAATAAAACATATTGCCATTTTTTATCCTTTTCAAAGAAAAATTTCATTCTCTTCTCATAGTCCTCATGTATTATTAAATTCTGTGATGTAGCATAAATCACCTGAAATTGTCTAAAATTTAGAAAATAAACAATGTAGAAAATCATTACGTATTTTTGATAGACAATCAAATTATAAACATCACTTTCTCTTAAAAACTAAAGCCCTTTTAACTTTCTCATTTATTAGAAGACAATTTTCCTGCAGGTTCCTGAGTACTACAATGGTATATTGTTGGAATGTTCTCATTTGTAGAAAGGGTATTTGCTAAATTTACTTGTTTTTCAGTCAGTGGAAACAGCTGGTAAAATTCTCCATCATTATCCACTCTGCCATATATATTTTTTTCTCTTAATTAAAACAGAATATGAATCTGTTTTGAAAAGGAAAAAAAGTAAAATGAATTGATAATAATGAAACTTTCATGGTTTAGTTGACAAAACTTAATTTCCTAATATACCATTTTTAGTTGTATTTTTTATTTAAGTACAATTGCACAATAGCTATCTTTTAAATGTATCAGTTATTTGAAAAATAAAACTGTGAAACTCTTCCATTGATAAATTGACTCAGTTTTCTACCAATATCAATTTTATCTATCAAATATTTTTTGAAAAGTTGGGTGCTAGGTTTGCTGATTATTCTGGTGAGAATTATTCCCTTTTCATTGTGCTAAGGGTAGCAGTTCTCCAAACTCTTTTTTGCCTCCATGTGTTCACTAGTTCTGTAGTATTTTTTAAATAGTGTTTTGTTAAACAAATATAACACCAGTGTGTCCACTCCCTTCCCTCAACAGATGGTCAACAGCAGATGGTACAGATGATTGTTCATATATTTTCTTAGAACAGAATCAAGAAAAAATAGTCCAGGTGTGTTCATTTGTTAATACTACCTCCAAATTTAGGTAATTAAATACGCTCAAAAGAGTCTTTTTTAATTTAACCCCACTTATATTACCCTAAGAAATGTATTTACTTATAGTCCTCTCTTGATTGATTCAAACTGTTTCATTGTTATTTTCATTCTTAGAAATACATGGCTTTTCCTTGGTAGTTTGAAATATTTTAGCTTTTAAAACTTGGCTAATAATGCATTAACAGAAAAAAAAAACACATGAACGAAACAGAAATGGTACATTGGAGTTTACAGTGAAACTTCCATTTTCTTCCTAGTCTTCCTTGCATGTATCAAGAAAAATTACTGTGTGCTAATAAACATATATATACATTAATAAATATGTATATATGTATATATACATGTATGTCTGTATCATAAGTAACCTGTATATCTTTTCATATGTACACCAAAACATTTGCATCATTGCCTTATTTCATTGTCCAGATAATTTTAATATTCACTGTTTTTTTTATTAACATTCATACATGAGAATTCTTTTGTGTAATTCTTTTGTGTGCTCTATTCTGTAAGGATGTTATAAAGGAGAGTATTATGGTACTGGAAGTTTTCCTAATTCCCTAATGCCCCACCCTAGAGAAAGTAATAATATCAGCTGGTAGTTTCTTGAAATTTGGTAGACTTTACTTATGTAAGTGCCTGTGTTTTTTTTTTTCCTTCGCTTTAGCAATTTTAGCAGATATGTGTTTGTGTGTGTAGTGTTGATTCATGCAGTGACTGTAACTTACCAGCCTTCTTTTCAATGGCAGATAGTAAGTTCATTTAATTTTTTCAGTTTCCTTTGATTTCATTCTCTTACATTTTAATGAGGAAACATGTATTTTAATTAAGTAATATATAAATCGTATAAAATAATACCATCAGCATAGCCAATGTCACTACTCAAGTGAAACTGATATTGAATTATGCCTTCTAATTAAAAAAACCAAAATATTATAAATGTATCTTATACCTCCTCCTTTCCCCAGAAATAAACAAAATCCTGAAGTCTGTGTTTTTATAAATTATATTGATAAATTTTTAAGAATTACATATGTTAAAAATCATACATATTACCATAAGTAGATCCATTTCATTTCATTTACATTTCTTGCGTAATGTTAGAAAATATCTAACTTTATACTTTATATTTTATTAATTTCTAACATCTTCATTTATTACTTTTATTATTTTATTTATTTATGTTTTTAACGTTTTTAAATTTAACATTTTATAATGTATTGTTGGTTTCAGAGGTACAGGTCTGTGATTCATCAGTCTTATATAATACCAAGTGCTCATTACATCACTTGCCCTCCTTAGTCCATCACCCAATTACCCGATCCCTCCACTGCCTCCCCGCCTCCCCAGCAACTCTCAATTTGTTTCCTATGATTAAGAATCTCTTAACGGTTTGTCTGCCTCTCTGGTTTCATCTTGTTTAATTTTTTCCTGTCTTCCCCTGTGATCTGCTGTTTTGTTTCTTAAATTCCACATTTCAGTGAGATCATATGATAATTGTCTTTCTCTGATTGTCTTATTTCACTTAGCGTAATACTCTCTAGTTCCATCCATGTTGTTGCAAATGGCAAGATTTCATTTTTTTTGATGGGTAAGTTGTATTCTATTGTGTGTGTGTGTGTAATTGTTTATATATATATATAATTGTTGTATATATAATTGTATTTCTTTGGTGTTGGTTGTGATCTCTCTTTCATTCATGATTTTATGTATTTGGGTCCTTTCTCGTTTCTTTTTGATAGGTCTGGCCAGTGGTTTATCGATCTTACTAATTCTTTTAACGAACCAGCTCCTAGTTTCGTTGATCTGTTCTACTGTTCTTTTGGTTTCTATTTCATTGATTTCTGCTCTAATCTTCATTAATTCTCTTCTCCTGCTGGGTTTAGGCTTTACTTGCTCTTCTTTCTCCAGCTCCTTTAGGTGTAGGGTTAGATTGTGTATTTGAGACCTTTCTTGTTTCTTGAGAAAGGCTTGTATTGCTAAATACTTCTCTCTTAGGACTGCCTTTATTGCATCCCAAAGATTTTGAACAGTTGTGTTTTCATTTTCATTTGTTTCCATGAATTTTTTAAAATTTTCTTTAATTTCCTGTTGACCCATTCATTCTTTAGTAGTATGCTTTTTAGCTACCATTTATTTGAGTTCTCTCCAAATTTCCTCTCATGGTTCTCTCCAAATTTCCTTGTTTCAAAGCACTGTGGTCTGAAAAAATGCAGGGAATGATCCCAATCTTTTGGTACCAGTTGAGACCTGATTTGAGACCCAGTATGTGATCTACTCTGGAGAATGTTCCATGTGCACTTGAGAAGAATGTGTATTCTGTTGCTTTAGGATGGAATGCTCTGAATATGTTTGTGAAGTCCATCTGGTCCAGTGTGTCTTTCAAAGCACTTGTTTACTTGTTGATCTTCTGCTTAGATGATTTGTCCATTGCAGTGAGGGGGGTGTTAAAGTCCCCTACTGTTATTGTATTATTATCAATGTGGTTTTTTTTTTATTAATTGGCTTATATAATTGGCTTGCCCCCATATTAGGGGCATAAATATTTATGATTGTTAGATCTTGTTGGATTGACCCTTTAATTATGATATAGTGTCCTTCCTCATCTCTTATTACAGTCTTTGGTTTAAAATCTAATTTTCTAATATAAGGATTGCCACCCCAGCTTTTTTTGATGTCCATTAGCATGATAAATGGTTTTCCACCCCCTCACTTTAAATCTGCAGTTGTCTTTGGGTCTAAAATGAGTCATTACAGACAGCATTTTGATGGGTCTTATTTTTTTTATCCAATCTGATACCCTGTGTCTTTTGATTGGGGCACTTAACCCATTTACATTCAGAATAACTATTGAAAGATATGAATTTAGTATCATTGTGTTACCTATAAAGTGACTGTTACTTTATATCATCTCCTTTCTGGTCTATGTTACTTTTGGGGTCTCTCTTTGCTTAGAGGATCCCTTTTAATATTTCTTGTAGGGCTGCCTTGGTGATCACAAATTCTTTTAGTTTCTGTTTGTCCTGGAAGCTTTTTATCACTCCTATTTTGAATGACATCCTAGCTAGATAAAGTATTCTTGGCTGCATATTTTTCTTATTTAGCACCCTGAATATATCATTTCAGTCCTTTCTGGCCTGCCAGGTCTCTGTGGATAGGCCTGCTCCCAATCTAATCTTTCTACCCTTGTAGGTTACCGACCTCTTGTCCTGAGCTGCTTTCAGGATTTTTCTTTTTGTCTCTGAGATTTGTAAGTTTCACTATTATAGGTTGGGGTGTTGACCTATTTTTATTAATATTGCGGAGGGTTCTCTGTGCCTCCTGGATTTTAATGCCTCTTTCCTTCCCCAAATTAGGGAAATTCTCTGCTATAATTTGCTCCAGTATACCTTCTGCTCCTCTCTCTCTTTTCTTTTCTTCTGGGGTCCCAATTATTCTAATATTGTTTCGCTTTATGGTATCACTTATCTCTCAAATTCTCCTCTCATGATCCATAAGTTGTTTATCTCTCTTTTTCTCAGTTTCTTTATTCTCCATCATTTGGTCTTCTGTATCACTAATTCTCTCTTCTGCCTCATGTATCCTAGCAGTTAGAGCCTCCATTTTTTTTATTGCGTCTCATTAATAGCCTTTTTTATTTCAACTTGGTTAGATTTTAGTTCTTTTATTTCTCCAGAAAGGGATTCTCTAGTGTCTTCTATACTTTTTTCAAGCCCAGATAGTATCTTTATAATCGTTTTTCTGAACTCTAGTTCTGATATCTTACTAATGTCCATATTGAATAAGTCCCTGGCAGTCCTGCCTCTTGTCCTCTTTTCGAGGTGAGTTTTTCCATCTTGTCATTCTGTCGAGAGAAGAATAGATAAATAAGAGAACAAAATACTAAAATGGCAGCAACAACCCCAGATAAATATACACTAAACAAATCAGACGAGACCTGAAACTTGGGGAAAAGAAAAAAAAAAAAAGAAAAAGAAAGAATATAATCAGACAGGTGAGCAAACTAGAGCAATACACTGGTTTCTATGTGCATTTGCTGTTTTTTTGAAAATTAGATCCCAAAATTGCAAAGAAAGAAAAACTTATATATGTATAAAAATAAAGTTAAATACAATGAAAGAATAGAATGTAACTGTAAAAATGGAAATTATAAGACAAGAAAAAACAAAAAAGAGAGGAAAAAAAAAGAAAACAACAACAACAAAAAAGGAAGGGATATAAACAGACAAGTGAACAGAACAGAGCAATACACTATCTCCTGAGGGTATTTTGGTCAGAATGTTAGAAGAAACTGCATCTCAAAATTGTAAACATAGAAAACTTATATATACAAAAATAAAATTTAATACATTGAAAGTATAGAATATAACTGTAAAGATTAAAATTAAAAAAGACTTTAACAAAACAAAAAAAAGGAAAGAAGATAAAGAAAAAAAAGAAAAACAACAACAACAAAAAGAATATGATCAGATAGGTGATACACTAAGATTTTGGGTGTATTCTGGTCTGTTAGAAGAAACTGCATCCCAAAATTGTAAAGAAATAAAAACTTGTATATATGCAAAAATAAGATTAAATACAATGAAGGGACAGAGCATAACTGTAAAATGAAAATTAATAAAGATTTTAAAAAGTAGTTAATAAAATAAGAAATTCGTTGAAAAAGGAAAGAAAAAAATTAAAGTGGAAAGACTAAAGAATCATGGGGAAAAAGCCATGAATTCTATATGCTGTATTCCCCTAGCACTGGAGTTTTGCTCTTCTCATTAATCAGTGAACTTGGTCTTGGCCAGATGTTCTTGCTGATCTGCTAGGGGAGGGGTCTGTTGCATTGATTCTCAAATGTCTTTGCCCCAGACAGAATTGTACTGCCCTTGCCAAGGGCCAAGCTAAGTAATCTGCTCTGGTTTGCTCTCCGTAGCTTTTGTTCCCTGAAGGCTTTCCACACAGCTTTAGGGGATGAGAATGAAAATGGCAGCCTCCCAATCTCCGGCCCCACTCCTCAGTGTGCCCTCAGAGAAAAACAGTCAATCCTTCCTGTCTCCCTTGTCTCCAGCCGCACTCATTTTACCTGGGCGGTGACTGAGCATTTCTATCTTAGGCACACCACCCCATTTCGAGTCTCCAACCCTGCAGACTCCTGTAGCGTGCTCCTGGGCTGCTCCTCCCAGGGGAGGAAAGAGGGTATTGAGGGTTCTGCCACTCTCCGAGCAGGGGCCCAACGGTGCCGCAGCGCACGGTTCATGGTTTAGGGCCACCTCAAGGTAAGAGCTCCTTGACTCACTCTTTGCAGCTGGCTTCCCCATTCTGATACCTGGGAGTTCTGCACTCAGGCACCCCTGGTCTTCCTGTGACCTTGAATATCCTTAGACCACACTGTCCCAGCTAGGGTTCCGCCCCTGCTTAGCAGCCTGAGTGACATCCCTTACCGGAGCAGACTTCTAAATGTTCTGATTTTGTGCTCCACTGCTCTATCACTTGCCAGTACCTTGATAACAGAGGCTCCTTCCCCTTGCAGTCTGTCTTCCCATATATCGCCTTGGATTCACTTCTCTGCACCTCCTACCTTGCAGAATGTGGTCACTTTTCTATTCGTAGGGTTGCAGCTATTCTTTTCTTAGCTCTCCAATTGAGTTCGCAGGTGTTCAGAATGATTTGATAGCTAGCTAGCTGAATTCCTGGGACAAGATGAAATTAAGGTTTCCTACTCTTCTGCCATCTTGGACTCTCTCCTACTTTTATTATTTTAGTATAGTCTTCATTTTGTTACTCTTTTACTAAATTGGTATTTGAAACATTTTATTTGCTTATTTTATATAGCATTACTTTGAGAAGTAACTCATCAAAGCATGGCTTTATTTTATATTGTGACCCATGAGTTTTTTCTTTGTATTTGCTTTAGTGACATTTTGCAATTTTGTAATTTTGTTTTTTTTTCTGACATAATATTCATCTTCAGTGTTAAAATTTATTTTTCATTAAAACTTCCAGAATTAGTTTTTCCCCCTATTTTATGATTCATGTTCTTTTTACTATATTGAGATTAGGGACTGGTCTTTACTCTCTCTACTTTCTATGGAAATGAACTGAATTTTACTTCATGGTGTAGTTCATGACCATTTTTAGTTAATACGTTTTTCAATTAAGTTAATGCAGTTAAAATTTTTTCATATTTTGTTTCCAGAAAATAAAATTATTTGTCTATTTACCTAACTTTCATCTGTATCTATGTATAAATAGGTAGTTACTGAAAGACTGAAGCTCTATGGGATGCAAATAGAAAACATTATTATTTTTCCCCAGTATCCATTTAAAACCATTTTATGAGTCTGGTTTTTCATAATTCCTTAAATGAAAGTTCAGATAGTTCCCATAACTTTTTAGTCACCCTCAGATAACATAATAGTTCCTACAGTTTGGATAAAATTTCTACTGCATTCTAATGATAAAGATCTCAAACTTCATGTAAAAAACAGTTTACTCTCTCCTAGCTTGGCAGTGCTTCAAGCCACAAAACTTTCAGTGAAGGAATAGGGCATGCTTGATTTGTTTTATTTCCCTCTTCATGTTTTTCCCCCACCCATCACCAGTTGGACTACCTCTAGTTCCTGTAGGGATCCAGCTATAAGAGAGAAGAGTGATACAGGTCAGGAAATATCTGCTTAACTAATATTGTCTTTATCTGTCACTGGTAGTTAAGGGTTTAAGAGATGGTCTAATTGATTTTCCCAGGATGATCCTTCATGATTTCCTCAGAGATTTATCCCTGCAGACGTCTAATTGAAATAGCTTCTTTGACAAATCCAAACTTGTCCTTTTTCTAATCATATAGCTATATCTCAACTATAGTAGCTACCAACATGTCTAGAGTCTTTACAGACTGGTATCACTTCTGGCAAGAAACACTTCGGTTCATGGTGCTTTAAGATAATTCTCAAGCCGGGGGCATCCTGAGTACTCCAAATCTGATTTGAAGAAAATATTTAACTATTACATTGAAAGTACAGAAACTAAATATGGTGTTATCATAAAGCAAATACCTTCCACTCCCTTGTTAATACCTTTAAATCTTCACAGTCATTCTTCTTTTGTCCCTAAATGAAACCTGAGCTATTTTTAGAGCTCTTGGAAAATATTTTATCTGGTCATACCCAGTTACAAAAACAGTTTCACTTTGGTAATTAATAAATCTTTAATCCTAGAAGATATCAACACATAGTGATTTTAGACCATGGGTTATCCAGACTTCGCACGTGCTCAAGTCCCAGTGTCAATGCTTAATAACTTTGTGACTTTGAAAAAATCTGTAATATATATATATATATATATATATGCTTTTTTTTTCATCATAAAATAAGAAGAATATAGCACCCACATCATAAGGTTTTGTGCATACATTTTCATATAAATGACTGTTCAGAAAACTTGGAATATCTAAAACATCTCTTTCAGCTTGGTCTAATCCAAGTCTAAAGACTTAATTGGGAAAGTGTGAGGGTACCTCAGGAGCTTTATTTCCATTTCCATAAATTTTGTTTCTCCCTCCACTTCCAGTAGATAGCTACTATTTTTTGCCAAGTTCTTGGATCATGGTAAAAGAAAAATAAGAGAGTAGAGATATCATACCTGCCTTGATTTTGCATTAGCAGTTTCTGGGATTGACATGTCTTTATTTTGCCCTCACTGTGATTACATAACTGTAAATCTTTTGCTATTTCTTTACTTATAAAGAAAATGTTCTTAAAGTTGTGAAAATGAGATCTGATTGATGTTAGGAATGTATATTGGTTAAATTATTTTGGATAGAATTTAATTATACCAGAAAGTCAAAATGCATGTACTCTATGACCTTTAAATTTCATTCCTAAGTGTCTACTCTTGAGAAACTCTCACACATGTGTACAAGGAGAGTGATATGAGAATGTTTGTTGAACCACTCACTGTAATAATGAAAAAGAAGGAACATCCTAACTAGCTCTCAACTGATATTTAAACTAGTTTATTCTCACATGTTACCTGAACTGTTAATATAACTAGTCAAAATTTTTCCATTAATTTCCATACCCCTTCTTTCTATACCATTTCTTTTGAAAGCATTAATGTCTTTAAATTGTAGTGTCTTTCCCATATTTGCCTTACTTACCCAGTATATGACTATAATTCTTAATGATGATTGGAATTCCAACTCCGCAGTTTTGAAGGCCATAGTACTCAATGCTTATCTCAAGTGACTATTAAAACAGAAAGTTCTGGATTAGCTTGGACAATAAAAAATTAAAGCATATCATCCTTCCCCGTATGTTGACTACAATAAAAATATTCAATATCTTTTTTTTTAAGATTTGTTTATTTATTTTAGAAATAGAGCACAAGTGGGAGGGCAGAGGGAGAGGGAGAGAATATCAAGCAGACTCCTCACTGAGCAGGGAGCCTGACTTGGGGCTTGATCCCATGACCATGAGATCACGTCCTCAGCCAAAACCAATAGTCAGATGCTTCACTGACTGCTCCACCAAAGTGTCCCAAAAACACTCAATATCTTCTTGATGCTTTTAACATGACCTATGAGGTCCAACATGCTTTGGCTCCAGCCTCATGTTATCCTTCTGTGGCTTTCTGAGTGGACTTTCTGAGCTTTTCATGTCATAGTCTAAAAATGCCTTTACATGCCAAAATTAGCAGCCTCATACTTTTCCTTATTCATCTCTCTTTTTCTTTCTCATCCCCCCGCACATCCTCTCTCAAACATACACAAACACACACACACACACACACACATACACACTCATACACCATGTACATACATACAACCTTAATATAGTCTGTACTGATACAAATTTTATATCAGTGTTTAATATTACTTCCTTGGGGAAGTCTCCCTTGATGACATATGTGGCCATAAGGTCTCATTGCAAACTACAATCTGTTTTCATAGTTATCATTACAACTACAATTAGATAATTATGTTTCAATTACTTTTGTTTTATATCCATCTCTCTCACTAGACTGTGCACATTTTGTTAAATAAATGGTTGAATGCATGCATGAATGATTGAATGGATGGAATCAGGCCAACCTAAATTAGAATTTCCAATTAATGTCAATAAGCCACAGGTTTCTTATCTGAAAAAACTGGAGTAATAATACGTATTTTACAGAAGGTGAGGATTAAAGTAAAGTATGTAAAGTGCAGTAAATTATGTAATGTATGCATAGTAAACTGACAAATCACTGTCTCACTGTCAACTATTATAATGCTCTTTTCTCTATTTAGAAGACTCGTTAAATACAAAAAAAAAATCATAAATTTATAAGGAAAGGCTATATAGGAGATTAGATAATCTGGACTCTCTTACTACAAACATTTAGAAATACTTCAGAAAATCCTAATAAATGACTAGATAATTTTCTAAGAAACTAAGGGAAATTTCCAAGGGTTAAAATCAAGTGAAAAAAAAATTAGAACACTAAATACCCTCAATATTTCATAATGCTGGTTGATAATTGTAGGAATCAAGAAGTTTGAGCTTTGATGTCTCATTGGGGAATTGAGACTTTGAACATGAGAAGTAAGAGGTTGAATTTAGATAAATATCTATATTTAGCATCCATGATAGGCTTCAGGCTCAGCAAAAAGCTGACTAGGACAATAAAATAATTAACACAGAGAGACAATAAGGAAAATGGAAAGACTTTGCTAGCAAGGGGTGGATGGGGGCACAAGAACTATCATCTCAGAGGGAAGAGAAGAAACCTTTTTTTTTTTTTTTCTCAAAGTGTGATCCAAAATAATTAGCTCACTATTCAAAATTATAAAACACAAGAGGAAAAAAAACAACAACATACTCTGAGTTAGAGTTAGCACACATATCAAATAAATCAATGTATAATACACAGAAACAATTTCTTTAATAACACTAAACAAAGTAGAACAACTTAGACAAGTTTATAAATGAAATGGAAGCAAGATGCTCACAAACAAATGGAAGAAGTAAAATGCATGTTTGTAATTTTTGGAATATAGGATTATTAAATACTGGAGAATACATACACTACGCTTGAGAATCTGTCAATATGTTGTTAGATAACATGGCTAGGGTAAATTAAAGTTAAAGATGGAGTTAAGAATTAATTTGTTATATGCAACTAATGAAGCATCAAACTTTACATCGGAATCCGGGGATGTACTGTATGGTGATTAACATAATATAATAAAAAAAATCATTAATAAAAAAAATAAATAAAAAATAAAAACCTAAAAAAAAAAAAAAGAATTAATTTGTCACAGCATCAGGAATAAGTAACTAATATAATTGCAATTTGCCTTTACCCTAAAGTAATCTTTGCCCAGTTACTTGTGGGGTACCTCAGTGGCCTTACACAAAACATTTACAAGGAAGGTCTCAAACCCACCCTATTTCCTCTAGGGGCACAGACATGATATCACCCTGATGATCTCTTCCTCTGGAGAGAATCATTTGAACACTACTTGAGAACATACAAATACTCACAAAGGAGATTACTAGAAGGGGGTGGACCATTCCTCCACACATAGTACAAGGCTTCCCATCTCAGTTAAATTCTTAAACAGTATTTGGTAAAACTAGGACCACTCCATCCCTGACATTATCAAATAATGGTCACTGACCCTCTCACCTCCCACAGTGTTAATACTAGCTCAGTATCTTTTAGTCATCTTTGAGTTCTAGGGACAATATACTCCTCAACAAATTTTGCTGAAGTCCATTTCTTTTTACTTGCAAATCAGCACAGCCTACATCCGGCTTCCTCCTGCAAAAGGTCCTAAAATCTGTCTAAATTGCAATACAACAGACACTTCGATTAATGCCAAAGAAGACAATACTTCTTTTTAGAGGCTTTAGCCTACTGGAGTCTCAGGACCACCTCCTCAGGCCATTTTATGTGAATAAAAACAGAAATGTATTATTATGATCTTGGACCTCTAGCCTTCAGAACTGTGGGAAATAAATTTCTGTTTATAAGCCACCTAGCCTGTGGTATTTTGTTATAGCAACCTGAATGGACTAAGGTACTTGGTTGCCTGGGTAGCCATTTAGGATCAACTAAGCAAATATCAAAGGAGTTCACAAACTTTATAGATGGTATCACTATCATTAAATATCAAAAAGCTCAGTGGGGAGTTTTGCTGCTTTTTTTATCCCTTAAGCAGAACATCCATAATAAAGAGCAGGATGCAAGGATTAGCATAATTAGCCAAACATCAAGAAGGCATCTTGGCAAAGGATGCCCTGGCCAGAAATAAACAATAAATGCACATTTACACAGGTTTTTTTGAGGGGTCATCTGCTGGCCAGTGGCAGCAACAATGATTCCTTATTTAAGAGAGAGTCCTTGTCTTGCCTCATAATTACCCAAAATATAAATCAAGGTCATGCATATCCCTACATCTACTAAAACAATTACATGAGGCCTCACCAAAATACTATTTATTCCCTTCATACCAGGCTAGACATCATTCGTAATGACCAACACTGTGGTTTTACTTTGCAGAATGCACAATGCTGAACTGTTACATGAGCTTTCACTATAATTTTCACCTTCCTTACGGGTCTCAATCTGCAGGCATTATACTGCAATAATCACTTGCTTAAATAAGTTAAAATTGAGTGAAATGAAACATGACCCATTTCATTTATCAGTTAACAATTAGAGGTTAATTGTAATAAAGAGCTTGGCCATTTTTTGATCTTTGCTGCTGGAAGCTCTTAATCCTCACCTCACTGCTCCTGCTTGTCATTCTATCCACATCTGGGGACACTGGTAAGAAAGTTTGGGTACTCCCTTCTCTTGTGCTGGCAAGAATTTAAAATTTAAGCCATGTATGGGAACATTTAGCAAGGCTTCACCTTCTACCACTGTAAAATACGCAAGTCAGTTTTCTTTGCCTAATCTCAAACCAGTTTTGGACCAGCTCTGGAAGACAGCCCTGCTCTCTGCATAAAATTTATAATGTAATGAACTTTCACACCCTGTTGGTGTGTGTGCACATCATTACTTCACACTGAAAACTAACACATTTGTAAGGTAGTCATAAAACACAGGGTATATACATATTTATTAAANATGAACTTTCACACCCTGTTGGTGTGTGTGCACATCATTACTTCACACTGAAAACTAACACATTTGTAAGGTGGTCATAAAACACAGGGTATATACATATTTATTAAAAAAAATCAGTTTTGTGGGGCACCTGGGTGGCTCAGTCATTAAGCGTCTGCCTTTGGCTCAGGACATAGTCCCAGAGTCCTGGGATCGAGCCCTGCATCAGGCTCCCTGCTCCACTGGGAGCCTGCTTCTCCCTCTCCCACTCCCCCCTGCTTGTGTTCCCTCTCTCACTGGCTGTCTCTCTCTGTCAAATAAATAAATAAAATCTTTAAAAATAAAAATCAGTTTTGCAAAGAAAAAACTTAAAAAGAGAATTGGGTAATAGGTCTGCTCAGAAATTTTAGGAGAACAAGCTTGAAGAGATAATAAACAAACTTCCCAGGTAACCATGAATATGTTAATGAATACTATGAGGGTATAATTTTCCTATATCATATTAGAAAATATAAACACTAAATGTAATACTAAGTTTTGGCTAGAAAGGAGATCAAGGGAGAATCTCAAGTACTGTTGGTTTTATCCTAGCTCAGTACTAATTTGCAATTTAGTGATATCTGGTTAATTTGAAGGGGCATATGTTATATGACTAAGATGATTCTAAACATCAGTTTTGCATGAAGTAGTCCAAATATTCACCTGTTTTCCTGACATAATAATGAATAACTCCCCTTTTTGCTCTAAAAATGATCCCAGTTTGGGCAATTAATTAGTCATCCTATTTATGATCCTGTATTTGCACTACTATGTATATCCTAGAAAAGTACATACACACGTGTGCAAACATATATTTACAAGACTGTTATTATGGTATTACTTATTACAGAAAAATATAGATATCATTTATTCTCTTTTTCTTAAAAATGTAAACTTGCCTTTATTTGGCTGTTATGTGCTCAGCCAAAAAGAAAATAAATTACCAAATGTTGATTACTTTTAGGAGCATCCATATGGCCTGGTACTGGTTAATGATATGCATGTGGAAATCTCTAAGTGGAATTTTCAGGAAAACTCTTTTGAGCGTTTCAACACACACTTTATGCACTTTTCTTCCTGTATCTTCTTCATTTCAAAATGAGCATAATGTCTAGTTGCAGTCTTCATAATTCAATTAAGAGGGGAAACCCGAGAGAATCACATAGCCTTCAGTATTGATATCCATGAACTATGGATTCAGTGATAAGAACAAGCAAACTCCCCGTGGATAAACATTACCTGGAAAAAGTAAACTCTTTTTTGTTAGGTTAATGTTACCCCCCCATTACATGCAATTTAAATATGCAGATATTGACTATAACAAAGAGTTTGATATAGTCCTAGAATGAGTCATTATACAGTGGTTAAAATGATTAAGCTAGAGTTGCATATAACAACATGGATATATTTTTTTAAAATTATGGAATGAGATTTAAGGAGGAGTTAAGACGGCAGAGTAGTATGGGGTCCCTGAGCTTCGCTCATTCCTCAAACAAAGCTAGATCAACATCCAACTACTTTGAACAACTAGGAATATGATCTGAGGATTAAGAAAACAATCTTCACAGTTGGAGCGAGAGAACATGGCAGATACGAGGTTCAGAGCTGTGAATTGGAGGAGAGGAAAGCTATGGGGCCTCGAAGGGGAGGAAACCCTTTTTGCGGAACAAAGTCAGGGAGAGGAAGAGAGCGGAAAAGAGCGCAGTGGGTAGGGATCACACCAAAACCTCAGTGAGGAGATTCCCCGGGTCCCCCTGAGAGAGATCAATCCCCTTCCCAGAGCACATTGGAAGAGCGTATTTTGCATCTTCAAGGACAAAAGGCCAGTTGGAAGCCATGTAGTGGTGTTCAACACTAGGAACAGAGGTGCACCCATAGGGCAGATAACCTTGTAGCAGCTTTTCACTGTGAGCCACAATAGACTTAAACCATGTGCACACTGATGGCTGCTTTTCTGGGGAAGAACTGAGCAGACAGCAGAGACACAGGCAGACTGCAGATAACCAGGTTGCTGCTTATTGCTGTGTCATAATAAACTCTAGCGTCCGTGCATGCATGGTGTGACTGCTTTTCTGGGGCAGGAGTGAAGTGGGTCTGCACCTTGCCCGGCCCTTTAAAACTTGGAGTTTTGCATCCCAGCCACCTGCTAGAGATAAAATACACAAGATCTGGTGCCAGGTGCAGAGACCTCGGGGAAACAGATAGGTTAAGGGCAGGGATCTGAGGAAAGCCCAGGACACAGGAGATTGTTCATTTTTTTGTGAGGGCCTCCTGAACAGCGGTGTCCAGGCGTTCCCTTCCCTGGGGATGAGAGGGCAGGGGGACACCACTTTTTTTTTTTCCCCCCCCCTGCCTCTCCCCCCCCCCCGGCCCCTCCCTGTGTCACCTCCACCAGCAGAGTTGAACTTCAGAGAGAAACACAGCACCTCCAGTGGAGGCTGGAGTCACTACACCCTGCCCCTCCTGTGCCTGGCGGGGACAACTTTATAAGGACAAGTTCATTTATAAGCCAGCTCAACAGGCCTCTTTCTCAGAAGACCAACACATGCCCCCCCACATGTACCAAGTCTGCTGATTAAAGTGTGCTCCAAAACATCAGCTTCTGGTGGAAATAAAACCAGACTTGCTTTTCTAAAATTTTTCAAAATTTAAAAAAATTTTTATTTCTTATTTTTTTATCTTTTATTTTTTATATATATATATTTTTCTTTTTTTTTTCCTCCCTCCTTTTCTGGTATCAGGCTTATAACTTTTTGTTCAATTGTTGGTTTGTTTCCTTCTCTTATTTTTTGGATCAGACTTTTTTTCTTTTCTTCTTTCCTCTTTTTTTCCTTTTTTCTCTTATTCTTTGGAATCAGGCTTACAGTTTTTTGTTTGTTTGTTTGCATTTTTGTTCCTTTTCCTTTTATCTTGGATCAGGCTTTTTATTTTTTTTTCTTTTCCAGGCTTATCTGAACAAACAGATCAAAGCACACCTAGGTAAAGGTCCAAACACATCCCACCACACGCAAGGAGGAACTCTGTAGAAGATGGACCAGTGGGAAAGAGCAACCAAAACAGCAGCATACACCAGAAACACTTCCTGAAGTTGTTGTTGTTTTCCTTCTTCTTTTCTTTTCTGAACAAAATGACAAGATGGAAAAATCACCCCAAAAGAAAGAACAGGAGGTAGTACTCACAGCCAGGCTATAATCAATACAGATATAAGTAAGATGTCTGAACTAGAATTTAAAACGATTATAAGGATACTAGCTGGGCTTGAAAAAAGCATAGAAGATACTAGAGAATCCCTTACTGGGGAGATAAAAGAACTAACATCTAGTCAGGCCAAAATTAAAATTGCTATAACTGTGATGCAGTCCCAAGTGGAGTCCATAAAAGTGAGGATGAACATTGCAGGAGAGTGAATCAATGATATAGAAGATAAAATTATGGAAAATAATTAAGCTGAAAAGAAGAGGGAAAGAAAACTGTTAGATCATGAAGGTAGACTTAGGGAACTCAGCAAATCCATAAAGTGAAATAATAGCCTTATTATAGGAGTCCCAGAAGAAGAGTGAAAAAAGGGGCAGAAGGTTTATTGGAACAAATTATAGATGAGAACTTCCCTAATCTGGGGAGGGAAACAGGCATTTAAGTCCAAGAAGCACAGAGAACTCCCCTCATAATCAACAAAAATACCCTGGGGTAGCAATCCTTGTATGAGAAAACTAGGTTTTAAACTAAAGACCGTCTTAAGAGATGAAGAAGGACGCTGTATCATAATAAGGGATCTACCCAACAAGAAGATCTAACAATTGTAAATATTTATGCTCCAACCTGGGAGCTNTTGTAAATATTTATGCTCCAACCCGGGAGCAGCCAAATAAATCAATTAATAACAATCTTAAACAAACTCATTGATAATAATACCATGATAGTAGGGGTCGTTAACACCCCACTCGCAGTAATGGACAGATCATCTAAGCAGAAGATCAGGGCTTTGAATGACACATTGGAACAGATGGACATTATTTTGGACAGATCTACCTTGATGGTAATGAAACTCAAGCCTCAGGGCCTCTTACTTGCAAGGATCCCTACAATATTTATACTAAATAATTTATATACTTTCATGATATATATACTTATTTGCTCTATATTTATATAAATCCGTATATATATTTTTATAAATTTATATGTATTTTATATAAATACATAATTATGTAGTGCATGTGAATATATATATAGCATATATACAAGTATATATATGAATATGTAGCATGTGAGTATATATGGCATGTGAGTATATAAATTATATAGTATATACTATATAATATACAAGTGTGATGCCTAATTATTTAGATCTATGCACTATCATGTCAAATTTTAAAGGAATTTGAATTATTCTTTCATATGTCTTATTACCTTATTAAATTTACTTATTCTTCAGAAATGATGATCCTATATAATTAAAACATAATTGAAGAAACTGTTGTAGTTCAGACACAAAGCATACGCTGAAAGAAAGAAGATTTCACAAACTTTGAAATGTCAGACGTCTTACATATGAAATAGAAACTAAAAACCTTTATGGTCAATTTATAAAGACATAGAATGGAATCATGATAGCCACTAGACTAGAGATAATGAAAATTGCAACAAAAAGTAAAGAACATTATGAGAATCAGACATCTCCAAACTAGAAATGAAAAAGCAGAAGGAATATGCAAGTAATAGTAAAGTAATGCACGGTTTATAGGATCTGAACAGCACATAATGAGAATACCAATAATAGCTTCATTTTGAGGAATTATTTAACTTTGGTAGATGAAATGAACTTCCATAATTTTTATTGAAATATAGTTTATGTTGTCATAATGTAAAATTCATAATTCAATTTGAAGAAGATACTGACAGCAAAATAGTGTCAGGAATTAAAAATTATTTCAGAGTTGTCACTACACAAGGATAGTTAAAATGCCTTGAAATCTTACAACCCATATAATAAAAACACTTGAAGCTTCCTTATGTTTGACAAATCTGAAAATGTACACCACAATACCAATAAAAATTTGAGATAAGTTTCTTCAAGCTATCAGTACTAATAAGCAATATTAGTCAACTACACTAAAGAAAAGTTTGAATTTTCTTTCTGTTCTCTCTTTAGAATATTATTTTAAAAATGTATTACCATCTAAAGACAAAATTAAAAAAAAATAGATAACCAAAATATATAGTTATTTTGGAAAGTTAATCAATATCCTTTGTTTTCTTCTAGATTACATGTTTGTGGTATACATACTACCTTCACAATTTATAGTTTGTAATTTATTTTATCATTTTAAATATTCACTTTCATAAGTAACATTCATAATTTTGTAAACTATTATATATCATTTTTTAGTCCCTTAAAATTGGGATGTGGCCCAGTGTGGTGATAAATATTTAATAGATCATCACCTTTCACTCATTCATATAACATGTGTCAAAACATGTGACATAAACATGTAATATGCATCAAAATGTGGACAGAAACATGTAACCTGTATTTATAAAGTAATGATAGTGCACTTTCCCTGCATCTGTAAGCAGTAAGATATTATAGAGCCCACAGATGACTTCAAAGTGACTCAATTCTCAAAAGCCCACATCAAAGAGATTCATACCTGACTCTTGTTAAGAAAATTCCCATCGGTCTGCAACTGCTGTGATTAAAAAACAAAACAAAACCAAAAACCAAACCAAACCAAAACAAACAATACAAAAAACCCAAAAACCAAAACCCTGGATAATATTCAGCACACTTATGAGATCTTGAAACCTGAGAAGGTTTAGGGATTTGAAACGGCTGGTGGAGGCACAAAGGCCACATGATTGCTTCTCAAGGAAGAGTTGGGTTGGTTCTGACAAATATGACTATAAGAAAACACCACTGATAACAAGATTGCCCAATTAGCAAAGGACATTAATACCACTCTAACCAAGGGGCCTTAGGGGCTCTCCTTTTCTCACTGAAGGCACCTGACTCTATCTTTAACAGCATCACCAAACTTCATTGTCAGATCAGATATAGTTGCCCTATCTGCTTGCCAGGATATGTGGCTTCATCATTGGAGTCAAGTTGGACGCAAGACGAGGAAGGTTTAAGAGAAAAAAATTCTAAATCACTGAGACTTAATTCCATCTTGTGTTGGATGTAGAGGTGAGCTTAAAATCAAATATGAAATCTAATCTTTAGAATACAAAACACATCATTTTATGTTATTTTTATTTTTAAAAAACACATCATTTTAGTAACAGAAAATAGGCAGAATTACCTTGAGTTATCATTTTTTTTCAAAAGATTTTATTTATTTATTTGACAGAGATAGAGACAGCCAGCGAGAGAGGGAACACAAGCAGGGGGAGTGGGAGAGGAAGAAGCAGGCTCATAGCGGAGGAGCCTGATGTGGGGCTTGATCCTGTAACGCCAGGATCACGCCCTGAGCCGAAGGCAGACACTTAACTGCTGTGCCACCCAGGCGTCCCTTGAGTTATCATTTTTAATCCCATTATTCTGTGGAAGCAAGTAGGTGATTTCTCCATAGAGTATAGTGTGTATTAGCTACTGAAGAAAAAAAAATCTGTGTTTTATTCATTAAATTAACAGCAACAATAAATACCTAATACAAATGTGAAAATATTTTAGAAATCATTTACTTAGTCGTAGACTCAGATTTCTAGTCTTTGGATACTTACCTTATAAAAACAGTAAACACGCTTCAAAATGTTATTTCAGTAAATGATTATGTATTAAATATTCTGGTAGAAACACTGATGGCATCTTAGGGGAGGGAGATACTTCTTTAAGTTATGGTTATTAGAAGAATGTTTGTGTATATCAACCTTGAAAGACTAGTAGATTTTGAATTTCTGAACAGATGTAAAAGAATGTAATCTTTCAACAGAGATTTTAAATGACAGATATAGTTTGTGTGGGAGATTAATGTTATGAGATATGCCTAAATTTACTCAACACAAATTCACGGTGGTATTTATTTCTTTGTAGTGTGAATGATAGAATTAAAAAAATCTGTATGCTTATCTCAAACAATTAATGCATTTTACATGCTTATGGGTTTTTTATTGCACCATAGTAAAAGAATAAAGGTAAAGTTTTATATATTTTATTTTTGTGTTCTTTTTGTTGCTATCTAATTCATAAAGCAACAATATGTTTTCTAGAAACATCTTTTTTTTTAAAATAAATTACTATAGACCACATAGATTTGCTATTAAACTTTAAAAGAGGGCATGGAATCAAATGACAACTACATGGATGATCCAACAATGAAAATGATACTGACAAAATCATATCTGCCAGGAAAACTTAAATCATTCAATTGGTTAAAATGTTGCCTTCATTTCTCTGTTAGCATAGAAACCAATCTGACCCCTAGGCAACACAAAAAATAAATTGTACCTTTTCTACTTATTTCCTTTATCGGATATTAAAAGTTTACTTAAAAGAATCCCTGGGAACAAACAGCAAGACTTCTCAATTNTAGAAACCAATCTGACCCCTAGGCAACACAAAAAATAAATTGTACCTTTTCTACTTATTTCCTTTATCGGATTTTAAAAGTTTACTTAAAAGAATCCCTGGGAACAAACAGCAAGACTNTGAATCTCAATTATTTTCTAAACATATGCGTAAGAAACTTCTCTAGGGTAGAAATAAACTGAGCAAAACTCTTCCTCCTTGAAAACAGTCCTTAGCTGGAAACAGAGGGAAATTTCCTATGACAAAAACACTTTGTAACAAACACAAAAAAAGACAGGATCTTAACATAGTCGCTTGTGTTGATTTAAAAGTGTTTGGTAGGCATCTTGGGCCTATTAGAATTTGGTTCACGGGGCACCTGGGTGGCTGAGTCGTTAAGCGACTGTCTTTGGCTCAGGGCATGATCCTAGCATTCTGGGATCGAGCCCCACACCAGGCTCCTCCGCTGGAAGCCTGCTTCTTTCTCTTCCACTCCCCCTGCTTGTGTTCCCTTTCTCGCTGGCTGTCTCTATCTCTGTCAAATAAATAAATAAATAAAATCTTAAAAAAAATAAAAATGAATTTGGTTCAGATATAAAATTATTTCAAAATGAAAAATATTGTCTTCACCCTTCAGATTTTAAAGAAACCTATAAAAAGAACAGAATATACTTCAGAATATATGTTTGAAAAATGTTAAAGATCTTGTTTCTCAGATTTGCTTTTATTAGTGCACAGTAAAGAAGGAGAAATTTAGGTTAAAATGCTAAAATGGTTATGTGAGGCTGTTTATATGACACCAATGCATATGTGTAGAAAATAAAATAAAATTACCAGGCTAATGTTTATACTACATGATAGATGTTGTCAATGGATATCTTCTGTTCTGTGGAGTTAGGTTAATGTATATATATTTGAAAAAAAGTATGTCACAGTTTTGTTTTAGGGATATTATTTGTTTGTTTAAAAACCTTGTATTGTATGCATATAGTTAACATAATTTCCCTGACAGAATTTTGAGCTGACAGACTTTGAACACAACATAGGGTGGGATGGGATTACATTTGCAATTAAGAGATAACAGGTAATAAGCTTACATCAACTTTGACCCAAGATTATAAATTGCTGAAATGTTCAAGAATTTCATGCTTAACAGAAATCAGAGTATATTTCAAAGTAAAACTTTTTCAAAAGAAACAATATATTGAAAGGTACATAGTAATGTGATAACTATGGAAGGTTTTATATGCATGTTTTATAAATACGTGTTTGCTTTGCAATTGTTGCTGAATATTTTAGTGTTGTTTAAATTGCATCTTTTTACAAGTTTTCCATGAAAAAATTCTAGAACTTGAAAAGGTATTCAACACAAAATTGCTTAGAAGACTAATCTATGTGTTTGAAAATTATTTTAGGTCAGCTTTTTACTGAAGTACATGATACTATACTGTAATATACAGAAAAGTACATGAATCATAAGTAGATTTTCCCAAAGTGAACATATCATTGTACCCAATGCTGAGATCAAGAAATAGAACACTGCAAGTACCACAGATGTAACCTTCCAGTCACTACTCCTTCTCCAAAGGTAAACAATATAGCGACATACATACATACATACATTTATTTATTTGTTTGTTTTAAGTTTTTATTTAAATTCTAGTTACTTAACATATAGTGTAATATTAGTTTCAGGAGTAGAATTTAGTGATTCATCACTTACATATAACAACACCCAGTGTTCATCACAAGTGCCCAGCTCAATACCCATCACCCATTTAGCCCAACCCCATCCACCTCTCCTCCAGCAACCCTCAGTTTATTCTCTATAGTTAAGAGTCTCTTATGGTTTGCCTCCCTCTCTCTTTTTTTCCCCTATGATCATCTGTTTTGCTTCTTTTTTTTTTAAGATTTTATTTGAGAGAGAGAGAGTAGTGTATTTTCAAATACAGAGAGAGTGAGCGTGAGTGGGGGGAGGGGCAGAGGTTAGAGGGAGAGAGAGAATCTCAAGCCGACTCCAGGCCAAACACGGAGCCTGACTGGGGACTCAATTCCACCACCCT
Source organism: Ailuropoda melanoleuca (assembly GCF_002007445.2). Lineage (NCBI taxonomy): Eukaryota > Metazoa > Chordata > Mammalia > Carnivora > Ursidae > Ailuropoda > Ailuropoda melanoleuca. The sequence goes on along the minus strand of NC_048224.1, from coordinate 93,082,149 downwards.
GAGATCATGACCTGAGCAGAAACCAAGAGTCTGGTGCTTAACCAACTGAGCCACCCAGGAGCCCCCGTTTTATTTCTTAAATTCCACATATGACTGAAATTGTATGGTATTTATCTTTCTCTGACTTATTTTCCTTAGCATAATATACTCTAGCTCCATCCACATTGTTGCAAATGGCAAGATTTTATTATTATGGCTGAGTAATATTCCATTATATGTGTATACCACCTCTTCTTTAGCCATTCATCTGTTGATGGACATTTGGGCTCTTTTCATAATTTGGCTATAGTTGATAATGCTGCTATAAACATCAGGGTGCATGTGCCCCTTCAAATCAGTATTTTTGTATCCTTTAGGTAAATACCTAGTAGTGCAATTGCTTAGTTGTAGGTGGTTCTATTTTTAAGTTTTTGAGGAATCGCCATACTCTTTTCCAGAGTGGCTGCAACAGTTTGCATTCCCACCAACAGTGTTAAGAATGTTGCCCTTTCTCCATATCCTCGCAAACATCTGTTGTTTCCTGTGTTGTTCTTTTTAGCCATTCTGACAGGTGTGAAGTGTTATCTCATTGTACTTTTGTTTTTCCCTGATGATTAGTGTTGATGAACATCTTTTCATGTGTCTATTAGCCATCTGTCTGTCTTCTTTGGGGAAATGTCTATTCTTGTCTTCTGCACATTTCTTAACTGGATTATTTGTTTTTTGGGTGTTGAGTTTGATAACTTCTTTATAGATTTTTGACACTAGTCCTTTATTGAATATATCATTTGCAGATATCTTCTCCTATTCAGTAGGTTGTCATTTAGTTTTGTTGATCGTTTCCTTCACTGTGAAGAAGCTTTTTATCTTGATGAAGTCCCAATAATTCACTTTTGCTTTTGTTTCCCTTGCCTCCAGAGACATGTCTGGTAAGAAGTTGCTATCGTTTACATCAAAGAGGTTGCTGTCTGTGATCTCCTCTAGGATTTTGATAGTTGTTCTCACACTTAGCTCTTTCACTCATTTTGAATTTATTTTTGAGAATGGTGTAAGAAGTGGTCCAGTTTCATTCTTCTGCATGTTGCTGTCCAGTTTTCCCAGCACCATTTGTTGAAAAGACTGTCTTTTTTCCATGGGATATTCTTTCCTGCTTTGTTGAAGATTAGTTGACCATATAGTTATGGGTCCATTTGTGGGTTTTCTATTCTGTTTCATTGATCTATGTGTCTGTTTTTGTGCTATAGTGACTTTTAAAATTGTACATTACTATAAATTGTTTTGGATTTCATCAAAATGAAATTATGTAGTTCTTATGTTGTTCTTAGTATCTGTCTTCTTTAGCTCAGTTTTCTGTGGAGTCAACATATTATCACATGTAGTGACAGATTATGATTCCCACCACTTCTATAACATTCTATAGACTGAATACATGAGAACTTATTTGTCCACTCTACTGTATATAGACTTAGGTAATTTCTAGGATGAGGCTGATATTAATAGTGCTATAATAGGGGCGCCTGGGTCGCACAGCGGTTAAGCGTCTGCCTTCAGCTCAGGGCGTGATCCCGGCGTACTGGGATCGAGCCCCACATCAGGTTTTTCCGCTATGAGCCTGCTTCTTCCTCTCCCACTCCCCCTGCTTGTGTTCCCTCTCTCGCTGGCTGTCTCTATCTCTTGCATAAATAAATAAAATCTTAAAAAAATAGTGCTATAATAAACATTTTGGCATATGTCTTTTGGTGAGTACATAAATGAACTTCTGCTTGACATATCTGGAAGAATGAAAATTCTGGATCATAGAATATAAATACTTTGTGTCTTAGTAGATATTGCCAAAAAGCTTTCCAAATTGGTTATACCAGGGGTGTCTGGCTGGCTCAGTCAGTAAAGCACACAACTCTTGATCTCAGGGTTGTGACTTCAAGCCCTATGTTGTGCACAGAGCTTACTAGAAAAAAAGAAATGAAAACATACGTCCACACAAATTGGTTATACCAATTTATATACCCATACGAATGAATCTGTTTGATGATTAGTGGTTGATGGACTAGAATCTTTTCATGTGTTTTTTCAAATGATTTCAGTATTTTACCCTTAAGTGTTGACTCAAGTTTTGCCCATGTTTATTGGAATCATCTATCCTTTTGTCATTGATTTGTAAAAGCTATTTTTTTTTTTAATTCGGGACACAAATCTTCCTTCATAAAAGATACATATCCAGTATTATCTCTTCCTCTGGGGTTTAACTTTTTATTCTCTGATGGTGTCTTTTAATGTGCAAACATTTTTCATTTTAATGTGACTCAAATTTTCAACCTTTTAGTTAATGTTTTTTGTGTGTATGTCCTATTTGCAATCATAAAATTATTTTCTTTTGTTATGTTCTAGAAATTGAAATTGTTTTTCACATTAAATTTAAAATCCACCTGGAATTAATTTTTTCATGTGGTGAGAGGTAAATTTCAAGATTCACTTATTTTTCAAATGGATAGTCAATTGACCCAGAACCATTTACTTAAAAGATTATTCTTTTACCCACTGCATTATGAGCGTTTGTTTATAAACTCTGTGTTCCATTGGTCAATGATTATTTATTTGTGTCAGCTTCATACAGGCTTGCTGAATATATAATTCTTTATGCCTGTTATATATCCTCTAGATTTTTTTTAATTTCTAAAGATTACATTGGCTATACTTTTTCTATCTGTCTATCTGAATTGTCAGATTACACAAAAATCTGCCTTACTCACACATGCACACATACACATGGAGAGGATATATCCCTCCATTTGTTTAGAGCTTCTTTAATTTCCTTGTTAATGGCTTATGGATTATAGTTTTATTCCTAGGTATGTGATGTTTTTGATGACATTACAACTGGTGTCAGTTTACATTTGCTCATTGCTGTTGTATACAAATGCATTTGATGTTTTTTCAACTTTCAACATTTTATTGAAGTGTAATTTGCATACAATAAGCTGCACATATTTAAGATGTAAAATCTGTTGAGTTTTAACCCATACAAATATCCATAAAAAATCATCAGAATCCCAGAATCAACATTTTTTATCACCCACAAAACCTCCTTTATATTCTTTTGTAAATCATTTCTCCCGTTCCCTCACCATGAACCCAAACACTGAAATGAATTGTCACTATAGATTAATTTGCATGTTCTAGATTTTTATGTAAATGAAATCAAATAAGTGCTTTTTATTGTCTGACTTCTTTCACTCAGCTTATTTATATGGGAATTCATCCATTTTTGTTGCATGTATTAGTAAATTATTACTCTTAATTGCTGAATATCATTTAGCAGTATTGCATTTAATTTATTATATGTACATATCAGATTTTTCGTCTATTCACCTATTGATGGACATATGGGTCATGTGAGATTTGGCTAATAACAAATAAAGCTGCTATAATCATTTGTGTTCAGGTCTTGTATAAACATATGGTTTTTTTCCTATGGAATAGGATCAATAAGATCAATAATGAGATCAGTACAAATAAAGCAGTAGCTAGCGTATAAGTATTTCTTTTTGTACTAAGCATATGATTTTTTTTAAAGCCTACTGATGGTAAATTACAATGACTGATTATAGAATGTGACAGCAACTTTCACTCCTAGGATAAACTCAACTTGGCCATAGTGATTTTTTTCTTTTAGAATACTGTTGGGTTCTATATGGAAAAATATTTTTATCCATGTTCATGATGTGTATTGGTGTGTATTTTTTTATCTTCCAATGTATTTTTCTGGTTTGGTATGAGTATAATGCTGGCCTAATAAAATAGGCTAGAAAGAGTTCCCTCCTCTTCAATTTTCTTGAAATAATTGTGGTAGTATAGGTATCAGTTCTTCCATAAATGTTGATAGAATTGACTAGTGAAGCCATTTGGGCTTGGAGTTTAATATTGAGAAAGTTAACTACAAATTTGAATCTATAGAGATGCTATATCTGAGCTGATTATTGGTTATTCTGTCTCTTTTTATTTTGTTCAATCTGGGGCAAGATGTTTGTCACTTTTATTAATCTTCTTTAAGACCAGTTTTTAGTTTCATAAATTTTCTTTCTTTTTTTTTTTCGGATTTCTATTTTTGTTTTACTTCTTGAATGGATTAATTTTCTATTTTCTTTTTAGTCTTAAGATTAGGCCGAGGTCACTGGTTTGGAACATTTCTTCTATTCTAAAAAAAGTATTGCTGTAAATTTCCCTCTAAATTCAACTATATTGGTAGCTTACACATTTTGATATGTTGCATTTTATTTTCATTTAATTTCAAAATGCTCATTTCCCTTTTGATTTATACCTTGTCACATGGATCATATAGGAGTGGGTCATAGTGGATTTTTAAATTTCTCCTTCCAAATCATTAGTTCTTACTTCTCGTGTTTCTGATTTTGTTATTATGTTTGTACACATTTAAGAATGTTATATCATCTTGATGAATTGATCTCTTATTCATTATGAATTGACCCTCTTTTCCCTATTTAATAGTTGTTGGTCTGAATTTTACCTTGCCTGATATTAAGATAGCCAATTTGGCTTTGTTTTGATTAACGTTGGGATGATGTATTCTTTTCCATCCTTTTTTTTCTTTTAACCTCATTTGTGCTTAAATTGCATCAGCAGAACATTAGAGTCTTTCTTTTTCATGTAATTTGACAATTTCTGTTTTACAATTGGGAGTTTAGACCGTTTGCATCTAGTATGATTATGATATCATTTAGGTTAAATCTACCATCTTTCTATTTTTTTTTCTATGTATTCTTCATTCCCTTTTCCCTCATGTTTTCCTATTTTGGTATTTTTTATTATTCCATTCTTTTTTGTCTTATGGCCAATTAGATATAACTCTATGTGTGTGCATGTATGTGCATGTGTGTGTGTGTATGTCTGTATTTAGTGGTTTCTTTAACATTTAGAGTACATATCTTCTAGTAATCAAAATCTGCCTTTGTTATTAAATGCCAGATACTGTGTATGTTATATCTTAGTTATTAGTTTTTTAAATTATTAGTTTACCTCTCATTTATCCTGGCTTTCAGTATGAAGCCATTCAGTTGTTTCAAATGAGATACTAATATATTTATTAGGATTCTTTTTCAGAGGCTCATAAATTCCAGTGTTTGTCCTTTTAACACAAAAAGACTGAGAAACTTGCTGACGCTAAACTTCAATATCTTTGTATCTTATTTATTTTTTATTTATGTATGTTCGTATGGGTGTGTGTGTGTGTGTGTGTGTATGTAATTATTTATTTATTTTTGCTTTGTGCTATATATAATTTACATTCTCGGGGAGAAAACATGAAACTTGTCAGAATTATGTCCTTGTTCCTCTTTTCTTAATCTAGAAGCTTGACTCATACATGCCCTCGCTTTCTTGATAGCCCTGTCCTGAATTTCTGTTTTCATTATTCTAGTATCATTGACCACCACATCTGTTGATTTCTCTGACTCCTGGTGTCATACCTCTTCTGGGGTTACCAGCCTTTCACCATGAACCAAGTATTGGCAAATACCTGTAGGGAAAGGTTGACTATAGAATATTGGCTTACCTCTGTGCATGATCATCCTTTCTGTCTGGGGTTCTGTTTGTATTAGCATTACTCCAAAATCTTCAATTAGAATTATTATTTTATTTTTAAGTTTTTGGTTTTGACTTGTATATCAATGGCTTTTCTAGTGTTTCTTGATGGGTGCATTTTTCTTTAAGTTTCTCCATCATAGATGGAGGTGGAAAAATGTATGAATACACCTTAATACTCCCAGTAAGATGTTAATCTTTGTATAGACCACTTTAAACAGCTAAATTACTTCAACATAATTTTTAGATGTCAATTTGTCTTCTATATCAGTAAATCCTTCCACCATAGACTAATCCCTTAATGTGTTCACTACACTCTAAAAAATGAACTGCTGAGAATAAGTAGACAAATCATATTTGAGTGAATTTTTATCTTTCTATATATAAAGAGTTCAATCATTCAACATTTCTGGCTATGTTTCATCAGTTATTCCTTCTTAAAAGCGGCTACTTCACATGTTTTAACCTGTAGCTCTGTTTTCTACAGCCATCCTTGGTTTCAGTATCCCTCACTTTCATCCAACTTGTCTCAAAGAAACAAAGTCATGAACTCCCTCAATTCTTGCCCTCATAGAAACTTAACTTGTTAACTTTTTCACTGTCTTTAGGCTACTGAGTCTACGGTCTGTCCTTTACGTTAAGGTTTTTAGTTTACTCTCAACATTTCATATTCTCTCTTCCTGAATATTGTCATCTCTCTTTTACTTTGACCTTTCTCTACCGCTCTATTGAACATATCCCTCTTACCTCTCATTCTTTTTTTGCCTCTTGTTTAACTTCTATACTCTGCCAAACTTTTCTGTTATTTCAGTTGAAGGAGAATATGTATCTCAATGACTTTATGTTCCAGCAAGCCATTAGGCATATTCTGGTACTTAAAATAATGAATTTCTCTCTAAGTATTGACCCTTTTAGTGATCTCCTTTATTATTATTTTTTTTAAAGATTTTTTTTATTATTTATTTGACAGAGACAGAGACAGCCAGCGAGAGAGGGAACACAAGCANTATGTATCTCAATGACTTTATGTTCCAGCAAGCCATTAGGCATATTCTGGTACTTAAAATAATGAATTTCTCTCTAAGTATTGACCCTTTTAGTGATCTCCTTATATTTTGAAGGCTTTTCTCTCTTGACTTCCTTTAGTCTTCTCTCTGGTGATTTTGAGCAGCCTTCAACTGTTACCTATTTTGCAAAATTTGTTTATATTTCTTCTCCCCAACTCCACAGTTGTCTCCTTGAAACTGAATTCTTATATTACTGAGTCTAGAATAGTCCTTGACATATATTAGATTAAAGATATATGTTAAATGGCAAACTGATGGGTTGNTGATCTCCTTATATTTTGAAGGCCTTTTCTCTCTTGACTTCCTTTAGTCTTCTCTCTGGTGATTTTGAGCAGCCTTCAACTATTACCTATTTTGCAAAATTTGTTTATATTTCTTCTCCCCAACTCCACAGTTGTCTCCTTGAAACTGAATTCTTATATTACTGAGTCTAGAATAGTCCTTGACATATATTAGATTAAAGATATATGTTAAATGGCAAACTGATGGGTTGATTGATATCTGAATAAATAATTAAATTATCTTTTTCTATCTATGATCCATTTTTTTCTATTTTTTTTTACTTGCATGTTAATGTTTATACTACCCAGAAGTCCATCTTTGACATTCTTTTCTCATTTTATATGTACTACTTTAGTTGTATTATCTTGGGGAATGGCTTATTATCTTAGGGCATGGCCTTGACTAATATGTGTACATCAGTCCATGTTCCTCAAATATGTACTTACATAGCCANACTTGCATGTTAACGTTTATAATACCCAGAAGTCCATCTTTGACATGCTTTTCTCACTTTATATGTACTACTTTAGTTGTATTATCTTGGGGCATGGCTTATTATCTTAGGGCATGGCCTTGACTAATATGTGTACATCAGTCCATGTTCCTCAAATATGTACTTACATAGCCACATTTTAATGTTTACTGGTCTCCCTTGAAATTTTCTGAATCTGCCTGATTCAACAAGTTCAAAATTATTTACATATTTCCCCCTAAAATATAGTATCTGTGCCAAGCCAGAAAGATCGAAATCTTTAAAATTTGTATTAATTATTAATTTTATTTCTTATCACTACATGCAATGGGTTACCACATCCTAAGAATGCCTAAGTAAATTTAACTTTTCTTTGACTACTAACATAATAAACATTCCTATTGAACTATTTTGACAATAAATTTAAAAGAAAAAAATATAGAATAATCTTATGACCTAGAGTTAAAACTTAAAACTTCGATCAATCTCTTTTTTCCTTAGGTATATTTTTCAATAGGTCTGATCTTATAGGCCACGTAATCTTGTGTTTCCTTTATATTACTAAACATATAATTTTTAAAAATTGTACACTAAAAAAATTACTTTCATTGAATTGAACATTTAGGCAATTTCCATTTATTTTACTATTATAAGTAATGTTTTATTGAACGTCTTTGTGCAAGACACTTTTATTTATAGTTATTTCCATATGATTGATTCCTAAAAGTAGAATAACTGTCAATGAACATGAATAATTTGAAAACTCTTCATATCTATTGCCAACATATTTCCCAAAAGAGATATAACAATTTATACAACCTCCAGGCGTGTCCATTTCCCTCTACCCTGGATAGTATTGACTATTTTCATTTTAAAGAGAGCAAAACACATCAAAAATAAAATTTATGCTACCTTGATATATGTTACATTAATTCTACTTCTTAACAGTTTCTCAAATCAATACACTCCTCTTTGTTACTACTGCAACTGGCTTGGATTTGGCTCTTATAATTTGTCTGCTGTGTAGCATTTGCCTCCTAAATGGCATTTCAGCCTTGCTTCAAATCTTCCTCTATTCTTTTGTCGACATTGTAAAAAATGATTTTCTAAAATTCTAATTTAGTTCTGTATCGCTCATGTGTATAACATAATCTCTAAATAATTCTGCATGCACAATAAATACACAGTGGAATCTCAACCCTATGATACAGAATTCAGAAGAGATCTCATTTCAACAGAAAAAAAATATTTCTGGCTTTTGAGTTGCTGCCTTACATTTCTTTATCAGAGCTGCACATACTCACACCATGTTTTTTTATGATTATTTGTTTAATACCTTTCCTGTACCTACATTTCCAACCCTTGCCACTTTGGTTGTAAGCTCTGTGAAGACAGGGATATGTCCATCTTACTTGTTCCCATATCCCTAATACCAAGCCCAGTGCGTGACACAGACATGACGTAATTATACAAGTGGGTTGTGAATGAATTGTCTTTATTGTCTCTTGCTTAACATCTCAGTTTCATTCCCACAGATTTCTAAAGCAAATATTAATAATATATTATCAGTAATTTACTGACATGCAGATAGCTTCTGGAGTAGATTATACTTTGTCATTCTTCTTTTCTTTGAATACGCTTTTTGCTGTTCTATGTCTAACTAAGAAATCACTTCTTACAATGTTGTCTTAATATGAATTGATCCTTCTTTCTCTGTAAATTTTTTGCACTACCTGATCACCCATCTCAGGAAGATTTAGCAGATCCCGCTCTATGGTCTCCATAAACTCTTTGAACCTCTGTGTTAGCAACTAGCTAGATTCTCTCTCCATATTTGTCAGTTTTTGCTCTTACTGAGATTTCCTTGAGGAAATACATGTGTGAATCAACTGCTGCTGTAACATTATTTGTTCCATAAGCAAAACAGCAAGAATCAACTACTTCAGGTGTTTTGTAAGGAGATTGACTAATAAGCTTAAAAAAATAAGTGATGTGCTCTATAGAAGCAGAAGCTGGAATGACTACTTACTAGATAGATGCTGTAACAGATAAGAGCATAATTTGGATGAACCATGGGACCTAGTTCACATTGTTGTATCACAGAAAGCTCTTATACAGAAACTGTGTTTGTTTACTGAACAAGGTTCAGGTGAATGAGAGGAATACCATGAGACATACTATTTGTTCATGATAATAACTTAAAATTGCATGCTGCATAACCAATCACTGGAAATTATTGAATATTTTGTCCAGGTACAAGCATCTGTTATTTAAGTCATGAAGGCTAAACAAACTGTACCACTAATCCTTATAAAATTTGGCCTTCTTCAATTATTAATAAACTTGTATTAACTTAAAACTGAAGTGTTCATAAGAACTAACTATTCTATACACCACATCTTTACCTGACTCCATGAATCTAGCTTGTGATATTGCTACCTAGCATCACAGTCAAGGTCTTAGGTGACCAAATGGTTCTGATACCTTAGGTCATTTCTGATGACCCAAGTCTAAACCCTTTTTTAGGGTTTTAACTAATCTTATTGTTAACAATTTGAATTATTCCTCTGAAATTGATGCCTAAGGCCACACTAGTTAATTGAGAAATTCAATTCGGTCCAACCAAGCTCAGTGCCACATAATTCTTTATTTGGTCCCATAATTGGAGTGCAGAAGGTGGGTAGAGAGAAAAGCTGATTTCATCCAGTATCAATTCAACTCCTTGTTAATGTCCCAATTCAAAGGCTATGTCTTAGACTGTCAGAACAGAGAAGAAGTTCTAATATTTTTTATAGGTGATTAAATATCACTTAAGGCTACTCTGAAATTTCAGAGATGCTAATATATGAACCCAAAATAATAACTATTAATTATAAATTTAAAACAGTACTTTTATTTGAACAGTACTAAAACCTATGGATCATTTTTAATTTTTAAAACATTTCCCTAAGAATTTTTAGAAACCATAGAAGATGATAAAAAATAATGTTTCTTAAAATAATGGAGAATAGGCAAAGCTAGGATATGAGAAACTAGAAAGTAAATGATGCTGCTTCCCAGCAGGGTTATTTATATGCACATTATTGTGTTACTGGAATAGGACCAGAAGCAATGAAAGAATCAGTGTGAGTCTGGTCCCATATTTCAAACATCCTTTTCTGTTACCAAGAGAGCACTATATAAGCATGCATCAAAACCACCCTTGAACTCTTATTCCTCTCAGGTTTCTTTTTCTGGATCTTTATCTGGAATATACTGGCTTTAACTAGTTTTATTTCAGAATACTTGTTTTTCATCGTCTTGATTATTCTTGATAATAGAGAACCTTGCATTTTAAAAAGTAAAAATTCTGTTTCGTGGCAAAAGCATATGTTGTGAGAGATGCACAGGAGTGCTAATCCCCATTAAATCCTAAATCACTTTATCTGAAGCTAACACAAGAAAATATTGCATTAGGTTTAATTAGAAAATTCACCTACCAGTGGAAAATTTCATTGACTCTATCTTATAATATATCTTATAATAATACCATCATCATTAGTACCTTATTACTCATGTCTTCCTTCACATTTCAGGCATTTTGGGGCCTATAATATATTAAGGCAATTTCACAAAAAAAGGTGAATTCTAAGTAGACAAAGGAATGTTTTCTAATGACCATGCAAATATATTACATGGAGGTACCCTAATTAATAAATTTATTCAGCTTTTAACCTACAGATATTAAATATTAAATACTTACAGATGTTAAATATTTTTGTATATCTATTTTAAGCATACCATATTCTCATGCTAATTCAAAATATATGCCAACATTTTAAAGGTTTTGGGAGGTAATATGATTGCCCTTATGAAATATTTGGTTAATTCATTTCATTATTCCACTATCAATGTAAGATGATGTTAATTTTTGATATATTTATGGTTAATATTTCTTTTCTAAAAATCCTAAAAGTTAAAATCTTTAAATTTTGTCTGCTACCATTTTCATAAATTTTATTTATGCAAATACATAATAAAGAAATTCCTTAAAAGATTTCCTTAAGAAATTCTAATTAGCTTTTTGCTTTAAATAGTATTTATTCATATGTACTTATGAATTTACCTTTATTATGGTCTTCATTTCTTCTTGCATGGAAGTATTGCTTCCAGCTGGAATCATTTTTTCTATTATAAATACACATACAGTCAGGTCTGCTGGAATCAGCTCTGCTGGAGACAACCAAACCTAACTTTTGTTTGTAAAAGAAAAAAAAATATTATTACTTTTATTTTTTAAAGTCAGGTTTATTAGGGTGTAATTGACATGCAGTAAACTTCACCCTTTAATATGTATTCAATTCAATGAATTTTGGTAAATCTTTAGTTATGGAACCACTACCACAATTGGTATTCAGAATCTTTATCACTCCACAAAGTTCCTTCCCTCATATGCCTTAGTAGTGAATCTCTTCACCCCACTCCCAACCCATAGCAACCCTGGATATGATTTTGTCCTATAAATTTTCCTTTATCAGAATATGACATTTGCATTCTTACCAGTAAAATATGAAATTTTTACTGATTCTTCTTTTTCATGGATACTACATACGTCAGATATTTTTTTTTTCCTTTTGTCCTTGGTTTTGTAACTTTTAGCCATTCTAGTAAATATGAAATCGTGTCTCATTATAGTTTAAATTTTTATTTACCTAATAGCTATTTTGACTTTTCATGTGTTTATTTGACATCTGTTTTTCTTCTTTGGTGAATTGTTTGTTTAAACCTTTTGCCCAATTTTAATTAATTGGCTTTTTGTCTTCTTATTTAATTTTAAGAGCTTTTAAAATTCTGCTTATTGATCCTTTATCAGAGGTTTGTTTTGGAAAAATGTTCATTTTCTCAATGATTTATCTTTTAATTTTCTTAACAGTAGTTTTAAAGAGCAGAAATTTTAAATTTTGGTGAGGTCTAGTATATCGTCCTTTTTTTTTTCTTATACTTATTGTACTATATTTTGTCCTAAAAAAAAAAAAAAGATCTTTGGATTACTCAGTATCACAAAGGTTTTTCCCTTCTTTTTTCTTTAGAATTAAAAAAAGAATTCATTTCATGTGGTTTTTTTTTTATGATGTGGGGTAAAAGCTGAGATATATTGTAATTATTTTTGCCCATGAGATGTTCAATTGTTCTTGTAACATCTGTTGAAAGGCTATTTCCCAATTGCTTTNTCATTTTCTCAATGATTTATCTTTTAATTTTCTTAACAGTAGTTTTAAAGAGCAGAAATTTTAAATTTTGGTGAGGTCTAGTATATCGTCCTTTTTTTTTTCTTATACTTATTGTACTATATTTTGTCCTAAAAAAAAAAAAAAGATCTTTGGATTACTCAGTATCACAAAGGTTTTTCCCTTCTTTTTTCTTTAGAATTAAAAAAAGAATTCATTTCATGTGGTTTTTTTTTTATGATGTGGGGTAAAAGCTGAGATATATTGTAATTATTTTTGCCCATGAGATGTTCAATTGTTCTTGTAACATCTGTTGAAAGGCTATTTCCCAATTGCTTTTCCTTTAATACCTTGTTCAAAAAAATCATGTGTGAAAGTATTTCTCAACTATTTATTTTGTTCTGTTTTCCATATGTCTGTCTTTATGCTAAAAATAAACTGCCTTGCTCTCTGCTTTATGTAAATTAAATCATAAATGTTAAGTTTGTAAGTTTTCCAACTTTGTTTTTCTTTTCACAAAAACTGATTTTGACTACGATGGCATTTAAGCTATACATCAATTTGAAAAAATTAACATCTTGAAAATATTGAGTCTTGAAAATATTGAGTCTTCTGTTCATGAAGATGGTTTATCTCTTGGTTTATTTATGTCTTCTTTCATTTCTTAATCAAACTTCTGTAGCTTTCAGAATATGTATATTAGACTGCTTTGTTAGGTTTATTATAAGAATTCTTGATTCAGGACTGTGTTGTCAAATTAATTTGTTGGTTGACTCCTTTAATGGTAATTGTCACAAATACATAATCTATTATAAACTCTTGTGCTCATAAATTTTATTGCATTAACCTCAGAATTTTTGACTGTTTTAGCAATAATAATAGCTAATACATATTTAGTGCTTATTAAGTACTGGGTTGTTTTCAAAGTATTTTACATAAATTTTCTCATTAATGCCAAAAATGCTAAAAAATGAATGCTATCATTGTCTTCATTTTATAGATTGGTAAGTTGAGGTGGGTTCTTATATGTTGTATTAAAATGTATAGGCCAACACATACATGCACATACGTATGTACATAAATATGGGTATATATGCACATATATGTATACACACAATAAAATTCACTCATTAAAGCAAAATGAAATTGATAAACTGGACTTCATTGAAGTTAAAACTATTGCTTTTCAAAAGCTTCCATTAAAAAAAAAAAAGGGAAAAGGAAAGCCACCCTGGAATTAAATGTTTACAATAAATATATATGACCAAGACCTTGTATCCTGAATATCTGAAGAAAATGTTTAAGTCAATAATAAGAAGAAAAACACAAAAAAAGTATTTATAGAGTTAAACCAATCACTCATACAATGGACACACACAAATGTGCATATAACTAATATGCCCAGGAAAATTTTCAGTATCTTAGTTTCAGGACAATGCAAATGCATATTAAAATCACAATGAGATACTACTACATGCTCACCAAAATGGCCAAAATTTAAACCAGATGGGCAATACTAATTTTTGGAGAGGATATGAAGATGTGTAGAAACCAGAGCGCTAATATATTGTTGGTGGAAACTTAAAATTGTGCAAAGCAATTTTATTATTTCTTATAAGTGTAAATATACAATTACCATATGCACAGCAATTCCAATCCTAGATATTTACCTAAGAGAAATGAAAATATATGTCAACAAAAAAAAATGTAAGATTGTTCATTGTAGCTTTACTCTTAACAGCCCAAATTAAAAATAATTCAAATGTTCATAAATAGGAGAATAAATAAACACATATAGGTATACACATTAAATGGAATACTATACAAGAATTAAATTTTAAAAAAACTACAGATATCACATCAATATAAATTAATCTCTAAAATATTATACAATTGTGTAACTGTATGATTCTATTCATATCACTTTTTAAGATAGGCAACAATAATCTATTGTGATCATAGTCAAATCAGTGATTTTCTGGGATAAAGAATGGGGAATTGGCTCCAGGTAGATTCTAGGGTTGATGGGAGTGTTCAATATATTAATTATGGTAGATGTTACACAGCTGTGTCAAAACCCATCAATCTGTACATTTATAATAGGTGCATTTTATTGTAGGTAATTTGTATTTCAATGAGTTGATCTTTTCAAATTTTAAAAATAAACCAGGAGTGAGATAGAATAAAATCCCAATATGACAGTCTTTCAGTAAGCTTAGAAATCAGTTGGCTCATCCTAGAAATAAGAGTCATAGATTTCTAGGAAAATTGTCTTCTCATGATAAATGAGGAAAACAAGAACAACATATGTATATGATTGAATATAATAATATAGATTATGAATGTGAAAGCTTTGCCTATAGCTTGTTATATATGAGAATAAGACATGATCTCTTTAGTTAAGAATATATAAAACAGATTATAAAATATACAACAAAAATATGTCCAAATTTAAACAAATTTGAAAATTGACATTATTTTTAAAAATTGTAGTATTTTTTTGAAATTGCAAAGCAAGTTATTGGCACATTATAGATAATGTCTAATTAATATTCTAGGGTTATATTCTATTTATGTTAAATTATTTTCCTATTCAGTAGGTTTTATGTATTTGTATAGCAAAGTTTTCTATTATATATTTTTTATTCTTAAGTAGTAATTCTTAAACAATATGCAGGATTAATATATTATTTATTTTTAGATATAAATGAAGAACACTTGATATTTATTTTTTTAACAATTGAGGTAGTCTTCTGATTTTTAAAAGTAGGTTGAATAGCCCTCTGATTTTTATAAGTAGTTTGAACAAATGTATAGTCAGAGTTAGTCATAACATTTAGTTTAAAAACCCTCATAGATAATCTCGTTCTTTTTTAAACTTTAAAGAATGTTTTTGGACATAGAGTACTATATTCTTTTGAAGGAAATGATCTGAACTTCAGAAACTCCTCTCCTTCACTGTCAGTATTTGTTTCTGTTTAAATATGCATTTTGCTTTCAAATTATAAAGAAAATCATTGCACTTGAAAGTGTCAAGAAAAATGTTTTACACACACATGAAATTTTTTTTTTTTTAAAGATTTTATTTATTTATTTGACAGAGACAGAGACAGCCAGCAAGAGAGGGAACACAAGCAGGGGGAGTGGGAGAGGAAGAAGCAGGCTCATAGCGGAGGAGCCTGATGTGGGGCTCGATCTCACAATGCCGGGATCACGCCCTGAGCCGAAGGCAGACGCTTAACCACTGTGCCACCCAGGCGCNACACTTTAAAGTGTCAAGAAAAATGTTTTACACACACATGAAATTTTTTATTTGGGAAATAATAGAATGCTATTGAAATGTTAGGACAGCCTACAGAAATACATGAGATTTTCAAGGAATCACTTATGCAAAAATTCTCAGTATTTGTATGTCATATTCCATATGAGAAAATGTACAGAAGTGAACATTAACAATAATAATAATAGCAGCAACAATAATAGAAAGTATTTTTTTAAAGATTTTATTTATTTATTTGAGAGAGAGAGAATGGAAGAGAGAGAGGTTACGAGCAGGCAGGAGGGGTAGAGGGAAAAGCAGGACTCTGGGATCGTGACCTGAGCCGAAGGCAGCTGCTTAACCAACTGAGCCACCCAGGTGCCCCAGTAGAAAGTGTTTTGTCTGTTTGGAACTGACAAATGTATGCTGATACTCTCGGGACACAATTTCTATTTCTATGGAAGAGTAGCAATTGCAGATTTGTTTTTGTTTTCAATTTATTTTCAAATTAATTAAACAATTTATTTTCAGAGTTAACTTTAAAAAGTAGGGGAGATACTTTTTTCCTAAAATGAAGGATTTATGTCAAAACTATTAGGTCCTGCTAAAATGTTAAATGCATTGGAAAAATTTACTGAATATTTGTTGACAAGAAAGAAAACTTAAAGCTAAGGGAGTGTGATAAGACCCCAAAGAGCATATATTCCACCAAGAAATAGAAGGGAAATGATGAAGTGCAAATAGTCTTCTGGGGGGGAAAAACTTGTAGGGAATTTGTGAGCATAAACTATGTTCTCATCCTTCTCCAATAGTGTCTATATTTTTTTTGTACAGTGAGAAGGAAGAAGCTCATTGTAAACAGCGCTGAGGGTGTCTGGAACTACAGGGGGGAAAAGAAATGATGGCTAAGAAACAATACAAAAAGTCCAAGAGAAAGAAGCATGTCAAGCTCGTTGTGATTGTAAGAAACATGCACAATAGTTTCCAATATGTTAATGCTGAAGGCATGAAGTTGTGAGACTTAAGGGAAAGGTATACAGAGTAAAACGGTTCTAAAAAGTCAAGCTGAAGTGTGAGGTAATAATTAGAAATAGCTTAGAATTGGACAAATTTTAACTTTTAGGTATTTCTTAGAGGCTTTTATATCAAAATATCTAATCTATGGTGTTGCCTGGGTGGCTCAGTCAGTTGAGCACCCAACTCTTGGTTTTGGTTCAGGTCGTGATCTCACAGTCATAAGATCAAGCCTCTCGTTGGTCTCTGTGCTCTGCACAGTCTGCTTAAAAGACTTTCTCCCTTTCCTTCTGCCCCTCCCCCCTGCTCTTTCTTTCTCTCAAATAAATATAATAATTCTTTAAAAAAAACCTAATTCACTTACATACTCCCAGAGAGAATATTTATGTTTAATTTTCAAATACCCATCCCTAAGACTATAATAAGTAATCAGTTTCCAATAATAGTCTGAGTAAATGAATAGATAAATTAATGAATAAGAATTTACATTTGCACATATAGGCATATATACTTCTAATATTCTTCCTTCTCTCTTCCTTGTTATACAAATGATGCTTATATTTTCTTATTCAGTCTCTTGCCTACTTACCCTTCAGCTGTCAGCTTAGAAATCATGTTCTTTAAATCAGTTTACCACAGACCATTCCAGACTGGACTAAGTGATTTCCTGTGTGGTCATATATTGCTTCCCACACTATGTTTTATTGTCTTCTGTGTCTCATACCAGCCTTTGATAGCAGGGAAAACCAGGCATTGTTATTCTTTGAACATAAGCCTGTAAACATTACCTGCACATAGTAGGTTCTCAAAATATTAGTTGAATGAATACATTAAAATCTTTGTCAAATTGTAGATCTTGACTTCTTTGAGATCAGTTACACTAGTATTAGTTCCCTCTCATGTTGTTGTATTTGCCTGATTCTTTGTGATGTGCGTAGACTTGCATTGGGGCTGGTGCATTGAAAGGAGCAAATGCTTTTTCTGGTCTTTAAAGACTGGTTTCTGCAAATTAAGTCCTCTTTCCCTGTATTTTCCCTGGACTGATGGGATGACCTACAGAAACACAGTCATGCAGTATTGGAGCCTTTTATGTAGCTGTCACTGAGGCACAGACAGGAGTGTCTTCTGCCTGGTCCTTGTTCTAACAGGCCTGCTCACAAACTATGACTGAGAGGGGGCTGGTGCTTAGCTTAAGTCTCTTTCAGGATCCCTAGGGATGCAAGTGAGTTTATCCCGCTGGGATCTGGATCCTCAGGATGGCTGACATGGTGGCAGACTGTGGCTGTCAGGAAGCTGAAGCTATGTATAGGGCTCTTCCAGCATCTTCACGGATGTAGACATAGGTTTCTCCTTCCTGATCAGAACGCCAGCAGGCCCGCTTGAAGACTGTGGCAGGGAGGGAGCTGACACCCAGTACATGGCCCTTTCAGATCTCCAGCAACACAGATGGGAGTGTGTGCTGCCTGGTTCCCTACCAGTAGAACGCTTCATGGACTGCAGCCGAGATGGACAGGACCCTTTCAGAATCTGCAGTCTGGCTGAGTTTGGCAGGCTCACCTCCAGGGGCTCCTTGACCATGATGAAGAGGGACTAGAGGCAGTTCATGAGCCAAGTCAGGGTCCACATCCAGGACCAATGTCTGTNTCAGGGGCTCCTGACCATGATGAAGAGGGACTAGAGGCAGTTCATGAGCCAAGTCAGGGTCCACATCCAGGACCAATGTCTGTATGCCTATTACCTGATGCACAGGTGGCTGTGACCACTCCCAGGTCTTTAGACATCTGGTGTTGGTGACAGACAAAGGTTAAACAGGGGCGTAACTGTTCTCAGGAGTACAGAGCTGTGTCCTGGATTTGTAGCCAGGATCGTGGTCAGTGAGTGAGCCCTCTGGGTGAGAACCTGTTTTCTCAAAATGGCTTTCCAGGATCTTGGAGTATATGGGGGTTTCATTATCTTCTCTCTTGATCCCAAGGCTCCCACAAAGACACTTTGTGCATGGATGGATGGCATATTGTTGAAGAAGGGATATGTGCAAAGGAAAGCTTATTTGGCCATCTTACTGATGTCACTCCTCTATTTTAGTTTTTAAAATGTCTTAATATTTTAACTTACATTTTCTCTCAGCCTTCCATTTACTATGGTTTATTCAATAATTTTTAATCTCATAATATATATTAATTTGGAACAAACTGCAGATATCATTCATAGACAGTTTCTACTTCTACATGCCATTGCTTTACGTGATCCTAACACATTTGTCTATACAACCTTCCAAACACTCTCAGCTCCAATAATTCAGATTTTTTACTTCTTTCAGAAACATTTAACTCTATTATTCAAATGAATTGTATTGGTCTGAGCTACTTTGTGAAATCTATTAATAAAAAGCTGATGCCAGTATAAATGTACCAACTGATTTATTTTTTGAAAAAAAAATCTAATTTAATTTGACAAACTATAGAGTCAGTTTATAGAGACTGATACAATGTAATAGAGATATAAAATAAATACAGATATATATATACACAAACATAGGCATATACATGTATATATGAATCCAGTAACCAAAAATATAATGCAAAATGAAATAATTTCACCAACAAGATGTGAAATTTATATAGTTTGGTTTGATTTATTCTTTATAGGTTTTATACTTAGATTGATGTGGGATAATAGATATGTTTTCATCAACA
>NC_048224.1:93016212-93062478 GCF_002007445.2 Ailuropoda melanoleuca | reverse complement strand
TAAAGTTTTGGGGATCTTAGTAGAAGTGGCAGAAATCAGATCTCTGTCAGTGATGGGTAAATGAGATAGTGAGAAAGAGAAAATATGGAATTCAGACTATTTAGGGAGATTTGGATGAAAATGGGGACAGTATGAATAGCAGCTGGAGCAGAACATGAGTCATGGCAATGAGATCTTAGGCTCGCTTTTTAAGTTTGAAAAGGACACAGGAAGAGTTTTATAATGAAGCATTGGGTAGCTTGATGATCTCAGAATGAAGTAAGGATACTGCATGGTGTTTATAGATCTTAAATAGGGGCTCAAAAATTATAATTCTTATATAAATAAATACTTTCCTATTCATATGTGATGCCTAATCAAACTATCCTTTTGAGAGCTTAGGCTGGTGGAATCATCAGAGACCCTTTATATGGTATTGTCATTCTCAAATGCTTTGTTTTACAAACATCAAACAAATATATTATCATCATCATTATTATTATTGCTGTTAAAATAGTTTGTATTATGAGAAAATAGTTCATTATACCATGCAAATTAAGTGTATGTGAACAGTTTCGTTATTTTGAATGAGGCTTGAATGGCCCTGCCTGTTTTGTTGAATGAAGGTTATGAATTCAAAGTGAAATTTCTTGAGAGCACTATTTTCCAGGAAGAAACTAAATTGTAAATAAGATTCAGAAAGCACCAGGGTTATATACAACAAACCAAATAGTGATATTGGTAAATAAAGCTGTAGGTTCTTGAGCAACTGCCTAAATAAAGACACTGACAGCAGTGAACATTTTATTATGCATCTGTGTACGTAGATGATGAACTTCTTTTGTTTTTGTTATTGTTTTTCCCTTTAGTATTTTAGGCAAAGAGTGTTGGTGGTGCTTTATGATTTTTTGTTCATGACTAATCAGACCTTGAGTGGCTGCATTTGGAACTGGGGGGAAAGGTGAAGATCCTGAACTTTGAGAAGGCTACAGTAGACTGATAGGATGGTGTGTCTCTCCTTATTTTGGGGTGTAAAGACATATATGAACTGCAAAAAAAGGGCACAATTCTCATTGTTGGAAATAAGGGAAATAACGTTTTGAGAAAATTCACCTTAGAAAACTTAAAATTATAAATTCATTCTCTTGTTTCTTTGAAATGAATATAAATCTTGTTAAAATTTTATTAAGCCTCTTGACAGCTTTCAGACCAAGGGATATCTTTCTCAAGGAACTGAGAACCATCTCCCTGAAATATAAACATCAAGGAAGACAACGTCCCTATCTCCAGTTTTTGTGATATAGTAGGACACTAACTTAGGAGGGCCAAACTGCAAATTGCAAATTTCCAGATTCCATAACTACCTCCTGTCATGAAGATACGAGAAGCTTACTTTCCTTTAGATAAAATCAACTAGCTAACACACAGATGTCCACCCCAATTTTCAAGTGAGTTTAGGATTAACTATGTGACTAACTAATGATGCTGTTGAGTCCTCTTACTTGAAGACTAGTTATTTATCTTGAAAACATGCAAATAACATGTTGTAAATGCTTGGCTATATAAAATGATAAGATTTCTTCCTGTCTTTGCAGTCTTTAGTGGATTGCCTGTGATGTGTATCACATTCTGATTCAATGCATATTCAATAATAAATTTTTCTTTCTCTTCTATCTTTGTCAGGGCGCTTTTTGGGTTTTTGTTTTTAGTTATATGTTCCCAATAGGGGATACGATGAGATGATATCCTTTTGTGCAAAAGATAATTGCATCACGTTAGGTGAAAGTGCAAACTTTTGCTTTGTGAAACATTGGTAGAAAGGTTAAAATATTTGCTGATTAACAAAATGGGTAAAGCCTGACAGTCCAGGCATTTGCCTTTCTGTTTTTATATAGCTTCCCTACATCACACATTTGCCAACCACAATTTGTGGGTTCCCTTGCTGACTGGTTTCTTATGAGTTTGGATGATAAAGAAAGTATTGCCAGAGATTGGAGAATAGGAGAAAGGAGAAACCAGGTTATTTCATTCCCTGCTTCTGCTGCTGGCAGCTTCTGTCAAGGATGGCAGCCTCTTCACTGACTCAGCTCCCACTAACCTACCCTGGTGTTGGGCCCTGGTACAAAATTCCCTCCCTTGGTTACTTCAGCTTTAAGGGTGTGTGGTATCTTCCATCTCTTGCTAACTCTGGGATTCCTCAAAATTCCATATTTGACTTGGTACTTATTACATCTTTAAAACTGATTTTCTGAATTAAAGTTCTATTATACTACCTGGTTTGGACTCCCATTAGTCTTGCACATTTAAAACTCTTATGAGGACTTTGACTATACAGTAGTTACAGTTTTCCACTCTAGGGGAGATGTAATGTTACTCTCATGTTAAGAATAGGTTGTCCACTAGCAATTATGTATTTTAAAACAAATCAGTCTCAAATGAAATAACCACTGTAGATATATATACATTCAGATGTTAAAAAGGGATCATTATATAATGGAAGTGGCATGCCTCTTGCTTTTTAGGAAACACAATACCTGAACATTTCATCATTTATGATGCATTTTAATATCATTATAATAATCACTTATAAAAATAGGTTATAATCAGTCTCTTGTCTGGGACCACCATTTTTTTTCAGTCATTTATATAGTCCACAAATAAGCATCCTTCTAACTATAATATTGTCACTCAAATTATTTTTGGGATAATTTTATCCTTCTGGCTATAAATAAATAAACATCTTTCTGACTATAATACAATCACTTAAATTACTTTTGGAATAATTTTTAAATATGTTGTGCAGATAAGGTTTACAACATGAAATTGTCTTGTTATGCAGTGATAAAAGGGCTTCATTTGGACAGCGTCTAAGAGGATATATTTTTGAAGATTTTATTTATTCGAGAGAGAGAAAGAGAGCACACACACACACACTGGTGAGCTGGGGGAGGGGCAGAGGGAGAGAAAATCTCAAGCTGACTCTGCGTTGAGCGTGCAGCCTGACCCAGGGCTCAATCTCACAACCCTATCATGACCTGAGTGGAAACCAAGAGTCAGACGCTCAACAACTGAGCCACCCAGGTGTCCCAGATCTAGGAGGATGTTAAAAAGAATTGATAATTGCAAATATACTATGGATTTAAATTATTACATATGGTTCAACACAGAAGGCTTCATCTTAATGATATGTAGCAATTCATAAAGGACAGGTAGGTGATAGGATTATTCTTTCAATTTCTAAGGGCTGCTCACTATGAAAATGTAAAAATTCTTATTAAATAATTTTATATTTTGTGGATGCTTTAGATTTCTCTTTGTGTTGTTCTGTTCATGTTATGCTGACATATTTCCTATATCGAAAACTGTTTTCATGGTCTGCTACACAGTATGTTTTGACAATAGGGCTTTAATTCACAATCACAGTTCACATAATAGCTCAAAAAGCAGCTCAAGTACCAAGTTATCACAGAAAAAGTGTGCCAAAAATTAAAAAGTATATGTTTTGAAGTCGGACAGAATCAATTTTCAATATAATCTGTACATTTACTAGTAATTTGGTGTTAGCATGCAAGTTAACTACTTTTTTCCTTTGGTTATATCTTTTTGAGGAATTGTTAAAAATTTATTATAAAATAAAAATACTGTAATAAATTATCCTAAATAATATTTTATGCTCAGTTGCTATGTCAAATGTATATTCTCAAGCTTTCGAGTATGGAAATTATAGATATAAAGTTTGATTGATAATACAGATAAACAAATATGGTGTTTATTGCCACGTCTACAGTAAGTGGAGAATTAGTCCCCAAGTCAGAAAATGAATTCCCTATTGCCTATTTTAGAAAGAAAAAAAGTGATATAATCAGTATTCCTTGGATTTGCAGCACCATGAGTTGAAAGGAATATACCATTTAAAAAAAAATTATTAGCGAGAGAGTGAGAGAGTGACAGCATAAGCAAGGAGAGGGGCAGAAGGAGAAGCAGACTTCCCACTGAGCAGGGAGCCCGATGGAGCTCCATCCTGGGACTCCAGGACCACGACCTCAGCCGAAGACAGATGCTTGACCGACTGATCCACCCAGGCACCCCAGGAATATACCATTTTATATTGTGAATATCCTTCATAGTATTTAAACTTAACTGTTTTAAAGTTCATTCTCATGGATTAGAATGGTATACACAGTTATCCCAAGGGACAAACGGGCTTATTCTGGTACTTTCATCATCCTAGGTTTCTGAGGAAAGTCAGGGAGTTGACTGGATACCTGATACTATAGGACAAAGTGATATAATGCCTTTAGGCAGATAAGATAGGGAAAAAAATGACCTCACCAAATTCTCCTGGTGGTAGGTTTTTAACAAATAGCAGGGAAGACAACTTAAATTAATGTAATGAACAAACAGGTGAGCAGCACACTCTAAAAAAATCCTTTAATCTAGTTTCAGAAGAGATGACAATTAAGTAAAAACCTGCAGAGCATGATCGCAATTACACAAACCCCCTGCGTTGCAAACTGTCTGAACTTAATCAGGCATGATTTCTTGCATAATAACAGAAACAAGGAACATGTTAAGTAAGGACATGCAAATCCCAGGGAACAAACTGAAAAGCTGAAAGACATATCCCATATATGGTATGTTACTATACATATTAACTGTGCAGACAATTCTTATGGGGGAAAACCAAAAAGACAGGAGATTATGGCTATGTATACACGCACTATGATACATTTCTTTTTGAGAACAGCAAATAAAACAAAATCCTCTATGATATTTTCTAGGAGAGATTAAAGATAATGAGCTTTGTTCACAAGGGCAGATAATCTCTATTCGTTATTTAAGAAATGTGAATAACAGGATTTTATACAATTATTTACAAGGGTACTTATGAAATAAACAGAAGTAATACTATGTTTTCTTTTGCCAGTTCTCCTAAACAAACGCTGAACAGCCGGCCAAGAAATTTCCAATTAAGGAAAAGAACCCTCTTATTAATAAAGGACTGTTATCATCACAGATGCAGGCACATTAGGGATACAAGAGGCCTCCCAATCTATCCCTCTGCCACACCTGGATGTCCCTTTTTCAAAATGGTGCAGTTTATCCCGTGTCATTTAAAATCTATAGAACAATTCGTCTTCACCATATAGTTTACATTAATCTTAATCCTTTTACTTAACTGGTTTATGTGATGAATTCTAAATATGTAACCTAGGACGTATAAAAGTTCGGTAAAAGATCTATAGAAATACAACATTTAGTATATAATTAACTTATTTTTATTCATTTTTAAAATGTAAGAATGTAAAAGATAAATAGAAAAGGAAAAGAATACCAGTAAGTAAATTTACAACTCTGAGATTAATATTGCTGACAGTATCCAGTACTGGCAAGACTGTAAAGCAGTAAGAACTTTCACACTCTACTGGTAGGAATATAAATTGGTAGAACCACACTGGAAAACTGTTTGGTGTATGTACTGAAGTTGAACATAGGCATGACCTACGACACTAGTATTCTACTACAAAACATGTACCCAGAAGAAATTTACACATATGTGTACCAAGAAATGTATGTAAGTATATTCATAAAAGCATTATTTGTAAGAGCCATTTTGATATATCTGCTATATCAAATTTTCCAAATCTTCTGTCTTTTCTCATTTCTGGGTTTTGGTTTTTTTTTGTATTAAGGTATTAAAAATAGGCAATGTATGTTTAATTGTTTTGTATACTGCTTTTTAAATTTTAATATTAAATACAGATCATTTTATGTACTATTCAATGTGTTTCAAAAATAATTTTATTTTGTGAATATGCGATAATATACTTAACTGAATTCAATATTCTGATACCTATAAATTGTTCCTATATTTTCTTGTTAAATTAACACAAAGGCAATTGCTCTTCTCTTTAAATGTTATTTGCATGTCTGCTTTTTTTTCTCTAAAGATCAATAAATGTAGAAATGTTGGTCATTAGTACATGAATACTGATAAGAATATTCATACACATTGCAAAATTTTTTCCCAGAAAGCTTATTTAGAGTTCACATTACAATAATAATAATAATAATAATAATAATGCACAAGTATGTCTACATTAATAAAACGTTGACATTGCTTATTTAATATAATTTAATAAATGTTCATATTTTAATTCAATAATAAAACTTACTAAAAGTGTAAAGCAGTACTAAAATGAAAGTAAAAGCACTGACTCCCATAATCTCATTTCCTTCCAATAATGATGTAACTATTTAGCATATATACAATATAATTTACCTGTTTGCCAACAAATTGACAGTTCCAGGACACCTGTGATTACATCACTGAGTGTGTTACATAAATGAATTAAAATATTGAAGATACATTTGTGAATCTAAAATAATTATATATCTATGAAACATATGTCCTATAGAATATACTGAATAACTACCAAGATGATCCCTGATTTAATAATAAGAAAAGAATAAGCATATGTTACTCATTTTTAAATTGATGGTATGGATGGGGGTACATTTTAAATATGTTTAAATATGAAAAATAAAATTACTTCTGTCTTTTAATACATTTCTATTTTCTTATCTGAAAATTAAAACAAATTAAAATTATCACACTGGCTATATATATATTAATTTTCTATTTAGCATTAACTTATTTGCTCTTTGGGATTCTTTAATCATAACTTTTAGTACCACTTCTCATTTATTTTCTTTGTTTTCTCCTAAAATTAATAATATAGGTACTACATCCTTTGTGTGATGTTGAATACACAACATTTTAATCTCTTTACTTTCTGTTCTGTGTACAGAGGAATTACTTAAGGTGCTTTCACACACCAAACCATTTTAGCGATACCTATTTTAAATGTGCAATGTCTACTGAGAACTTTGAGAAATATTCTTTATAAATCCACCTAATAAATAATAAATATTTCTTTAATAAATAGATGAACATTTAAACATTATCTACTGAGCAACTGCAAAATGAGAAAAAATCCTTAGGATATGCTCATTAACAAAAAGCAATGTATAGAGTATATAGCATGCTGATAATTTGTTTAAATAAGAAAGAACTTCTGGTTTTAGCTACAATATATAAATGGTTTAGACATTATCACTTTTGTCCTAAAAACAAGAAAAAAGTTTTAACAATCTGAAAATCAAGAATTTTTCATAGATCCATTAGAGAGTTGAAATCATATTCAAAGGAAACTTGGGAAGACAGGCAAATACAGAGAGTCAAAGTTGAGATCAGCTTACCTGAAATAACCCACTGGAGCTAGTAACTGATAAGAACATTAATTGGTAATTTGGCAAATTGCTGGAGATTGAGTATTGACCCTCTTGTGAGTTAAATTCTCCTGGAATCCTGTTTTTGGAGTCTTCTGACCTCTATAAGGTTTTGCCTCTACAAACCATACCAGGTTTTCATGATGAAGTTCTGAAAAATAGCCCTTTATGTTTCAGACAGCAAGGAGGGGAAAAACCATCTTGAAATATGCCCAGAGTGTTCTCCATAACAAAGGCCGTCCCTGGAAGGGAAATTTACCAGATACTTATCTGTCCTAGAATAAGGATACTTAACCAATTCCAGCCCTCTTTAACCTGTTTATCCTAAGTAAAGGAGGGAAAAAAGACTAAAAAAGACACTCCAAGGTCACAGCTTAGGAAGTCAGGCCCACCAATAACTTTAATTTAATTATAAGATTAAAAAATATTTCTGTGTTCAATCCCTTACTACTACATTAATAGAAAGAAGTAAAAGGGAATGCTAGGGGAAAAAATACACTGTAACAGAAATAAAGAATGCCTTAATGATCTCATCAGCCAGTTAGAACCAGGCTGATGAAAGAATCAGTGGGATTGAAGACAATGTCAGTAAAAACTTCTCAAACTGTAATGCAAAACAAGAAGATGAATGAATGAAAAAAATTAACATTATCAGGGAACTGTGGAGTAATTACAAAAGGTATAACATCCTTTACTAGAAAGACCAGAAGGAAATGAGAAAGGAACAGAAGAAATAGTTAATAAATAAGGGTTGGGAATTTTCCAAAATTAATGACATTCGAACCACAGAATTCAAAATTCAGAGAACATAAAGGAGGATAAACACTAAAACCCTATACCTAGGTATATCATGATAAATTGCAGACGACCAAAGACAAAGGGATAATCTTGAAAATAACCAGAAAGGGAGAACCATCTTATCTATTGAGGAAGGGTAAGAATTACATTGGACTTCCTCCAGCCCCCAGGGGAAGGATTGGGCAGAGCCTGAGGTTTTGCCAACCAACTGTGATGCTTCCTACCGGCCCTGGCTCATAAAATGAGCACAAAAAAATGTTTTTGCCCAATAAGCTAGGTCATTGCCCCGCAAGCCAAGGTTAAAAATAAAAGAACGAGAAATTTTAAAAAAAAAATTACATTGGACTTCTCATCAGAAACGATATAAGTAAGGACAGAGTGGAATAAAATACATAAAGTATTGAAGAAAAAACCCACAAACATAGAATTTTGTATCTCGCAAAGTCAACCTTCAAAGGTGAACGGAAATAAAGACATTCTCAGTCAAACAAAAACTGAGGGCATCTGTTACAAATATCTCTGCCTTGCAAGAAATGTTAAGTTATTCAGAGGGAAGGGAAATAAAATAGATCAGAAACTTGTATTACATAAAGAAAGGAAGAGCATCAGAGAAGGAATAAATGGAGGTAAAATAAATCTTTATTTTTCTTAATCTTAATTGATCAAATAGATAATTTTAAATTAATAAGAACCACAATATATAGAGTGACCATTACATATGGATACGTGAAATCAATGACAGCAGGGTTATAAATGATGGACAGAGGAATTGGGAATAATCTATGATAAGGTACCTGCAGTAATTGTTAAGAGGTATAGTGTTACTGGAAAGTGGAGTTATATTATTTGTAAAAGCATATTGCAAACTATAGGGAAAAGATAGAAAATTAAAATAAGGTATATAACTGATATACTAAGGTATAGTAGAAGATAAAACCTTAGTTAATTGTTTAAGTGGTTTATTGATTTTAACTGGATTAGGCAGAAAAGAGGGAAGGTAAAAATGAAACAAAGAACAAATGCAAAGAAGAGAAACAGTTATAAACATGCTAGATATTAACTCACTAGAATTTAAATAGAAACTAAAAATAAATAAACAAGCAAACAAACATACTGGATATTAATCCAATTGTATCAGTAGTTACTGTAAATCTGAAAGGTCTAAATACAACAATTAAAAGACAGAGTTTGCCAGTATGGATTTTATTTTTTTTTTATTTTTAATTTTTTTTAATATTTTATTTTTATTTGACAAAGACAGAGACAGCCAGCGAGAGAGGGAACACAAGCAGGGGAAGTGGCAGAAGAAGAAGCAGGCTCATAGCAGAAGAGCCCGATGCGGGGCTCGATCCCACAACGCCGGGATCACGCCCTGAGCCGAAGGCAGACGCCCAACCGCTGTGCCACCCAGGCGCCCCTGCCAGTATGGATTTTAAAAAACAAAACAAAAAAGAGACTCAACTATATTGCCCATAAGAAACCCACTTTAATTATAAAGACACGGTTTAAAATTAAAGGGAGGGGGAAAGATACATACCATGGTAACACAAATCACAGAGCGCTGGAGTAGTTTTATTTATTGAAAAGGCAGACTTTGGAACTACAATAACATTATCACACAGCAGAGAACCTTACATAAAGATACAGTGAGTCCCTCCTCCATGAAGACATAACAATCCTCAGCATATATGCACCTAACAGTAGAATATCAAAATATGAGAGAATAAAACTGAGAAAAATGCAAGGAGAAATTTGCAAAGCCACTGTCATAGTTGGATATATTTCAAGAGCCCTATGACAATAATTGGCAGATCCAACTGATAGAAAGTCAGTAGGGATATAGAGGAACTCAACAGAACCATCCATGAACTGCTTTTAATTAACATGTCTAGAGTATTTCATCAATCAGTAGCAGAATACAAATTCTTCTCAAGTACAGTGGAACATTTTCCAAGATACACCACATTCTTGCCTAAAAAACAAACTTAACAAATTTGAAAGAGTAGAAATCATACATAGCATGCTCTTAAACCACAATGGAATTAACTAGATACCAATAACAAAAAGAGCTGGAAAAATCTGAAAATACTTTGAGATTAAACACCACACTTCTAAATACACAGAGGTCAGAGTGGAAATCCCAGAAAAGATTAAAATGTATTCTGAACTCAATGAAAATAAAAATACATGTTATCAAAATTTGAGGAATGTAGTAAAAGTATGCTTACTGGGAAATTTATAACTTTGAATCCATATATTAGAACAAAAAAGATGTAAAGTCAATAGTCTAGGCTTTTACATCAGGAAAGTAGAGAAAGAATAGCAATACAAGTGTAAAGCAAACATGAGAAAAGTGATAATTAAAAATTAGAATTAAAATTAAAAATAGGAAATCAATAGAGAACACAAAAAGCTTGGGTTTGTTTTGTTTTGTTTGTTTTGAGGAGCCAGGGGCAGAGGGAGAGGGAGAGAGAGAATTTTTTTTTTCGTTTTATTTAAATTCAAATTAGTTAATATACAGTGTATTATTAATTTCAGGGTAGAATTTAGTGATTCATCAGTTGCATATAACAGCAAGACCCTCCTTAATACCCATCACCCAATTACCCCATCCCCCCACCCACTTTCCCTCCAGCAACCTACAGTTTGGTTGGGAGAGGGAGAATCTTAAGGCAGGCTCCATGCCCATCACAGAGCCTGGGTAAGGGGGAGGCTTGACTGAGGGCTGGAGGGGCTGGACACAGGCACGATCTCACATCCCTTAGATCATGACCTGAGCCAAATCAAGAGTCAGACTTAACTGACTCTAAGCCACCCAGACACCCCCCAAAATCTTGTTCTTTAAAAAGATCAATAGCGTGATTAAATATCTAGACAACCAAGAAGAAAAAAAGACACATATTACTAACCCAAAAATGAAAGACAGTTTATTACCACTGACTCCATAGACTCCATAGACATTTAAAGGATAATAAATGGATAATATTTATAATTACAAATATGCCTACAAATTTAATAATGTAAATGAAATTAACCAATTCCTAAAATACCAAAATAGCAAAACTCACACAAGAAGTAAATATTCTGACTATGCCTTTTCCATTAAGAAATTGAATCAGCAATTAAGTTTCCAGAAAATAAAATACCACTCTTACATGGTTTCACTAGTGACTTCTACCAAACCTTTAAAGAAGAAATAACTTAATTCTCTCCAATCTTTCCCAGGAAATTGAATCAGAGAGAACTCTCACATTCTCTGAGGGTAGCATAACCCCAATACCAAAATCAGATAAAGCCATTACAGATAGAAAAACTGAGAACCAGAAACTAATGGATGCAGATTCAAAATTTATCAAGAATATTTTAGCAAATAGAATCCATAAAAAGCATTATTTTACATCATGGCCATTTAGGATTTATTCTAAGTATGCAAGGCTGGTCAACACTTAAAAATCAATTAATATATTCCATTACATTAACAGCCTAAAGAAGAAAATCAAATGATTGCAACAATTGATAGAGAAAAAATATTTGACAAATCTAACACACATTCATAATAAAGTACTCAGAAAACTGAGAGGTAAATTCCTTCAGTTTGCTAAAAAAGCATCTCAAAAGCCCCACAGGTAACATTTTGGTGAAAAACTAGATGTTTCCCTCTTAAGATTGGAGCAAAGCAAGGATTGTTCCTCTAATTACTCCTGTTCAACATAATGCTGGAAATCCCAGCTAATGCAAGCTAATATAAGATGCAAAAAAGAGTTACATAGTTTGTAAAAGAAGAAAATAAACTGCCATTATTTTCAGATGATATGATTATATAGAAAATCCCAAATCATAAAAAATCCTGGAATTAGTAAGTGATTATATTAAGGTTAGAATACAAGATTAAAATAGAAAATTCACTTCTTTCCTATGTACTAGCAATGAACAATTGGAACTTGAAATAAAAGCACGATATCACTTACTGTAGCGCCAAAACAAAAAAACGAGAAAAAAGAAATTCTTAGATGTAAATCTGACAAAATATGTACATGAATTATTTTTTTAAGAGTTTATTTTTTTTTAAGTAATCTCTACACCCAGCATGGGGCTCGAACTTATAACTCCAAGATCAAGAGTTGCAGGCTCTACTGACCAACCCATCAGTCACCCCCATGAATTATTTTTGAACATTTACGGAACTCTGATGAAATAACATAAGATGTAAATAAATGGAGATAAATGCTGTGTACATGAATGGGAAGACTCGATTTATTATGATTTCAGTTGTTCCAAATTGATCTATTGATTTAACACATTCCTAATCAGCATTCAGAAAAATTATTTTGTGGGTATTGACAAATTGTATCTAATGTTTTTGCTGAAAAGCAAAAGACCTAGAACAGACAAAGCAATAATGGCAAAAAACAAACTTGGGAGACTGACATGACCTGAGTATAATGCTACTATAATCAAGACAGTTTGATATTAGCAAGAGAATAGACAAATAGATCAGTTGAACAGAATAGAGGGTTCAGCAATAAAGGAGCAGGGGCAGTTCAATGGAGCAAGAATAGCCCTTTCAACAAGTGATAATCGAAAAATTAGATCTCCATATACAGAGAAATTAATCTAGACACAGACTTTAAACCTCTCACAAACATTATTAATTCAAAATGAATCACATACCTAAATGAAAATACAAAACTCTGGGAGCTCTTGAAAGTAACAGAGGTGAAAATAAATGACCTTGGGTTTAAGAATGAGTTTTTAATACAATATACCAAAAGCATGATTCATTAAAAAACTAAGGTTGGTTTTTATTTAAATTAAAACCTTCTCTTCTGTGAAAGGTACTGTTAAAGGGAATGAAAAACAAGCTCCAAACTGATAGGAAATATTTGCAAAACACAAATCTGATAAAGAAATTTTATCCAAAAATGTATAAAGAGGTCTTAAAATTCAACAATAACAAAACAAATAATCCAGTTAGAAAATGAGCAAAGCTTCTGAACAAACATCTTACCAAGGTAGATACGCAGATGACAAATAAGCCCCTGAGAAGATGATCATCATATGTTGTTAAGACATTATACCTTGAAACAGTGAGATACCACTTCACATCTATTAGAATGGCTAAAATCCATAAATCTGAAAATACCAAATGCTAGTAAGGATGCAGAGCAAAATAAATTCTCATTCATATCTGGTTGCAATTCAAAATTGTACATCCATTTTAGAAGACAGCTGGCAGGATTTTTTTAGAAAGCTAAACATAGTCTTACCATATGATCCAGCAATAGCGCTCATAGGTATTTATCCAATTGAGTTGAAAATTTATGTCCACACAAAAACCTGCACACTGATGTTTATTCCAGCTTTATTCATAATTGCCCATAATTGAAAGCAACCAAAATGTCCTCCATAGGTGAATGGAGAAACTGTGTTTAATCCATTCAATGGAATGTTTTTCAGTGTTAAAAAGAAACTAATCTATCAAGACATGAAAAGACAAGGCATGAAATGATTTTAAATACATATTGCTAGTGAAAGAAGCCAGCCTGAAAAGGCTACATACTGTATGATTCTACTATATGACATTCTGCAGAAGGAACAACTACAGACAGTGAAAATATCTGTGGTTGCCAGAATATCAAGGGGGAGAATTCAATACGTGAAGCAGGATTTTTAGAACAGTGAAACTAGTCTGTATATACCATAAGGGCAGATCCATGACATATATTTGTCAAAACCCATAGAAAGCAAAACACCAAGAGTGAACCCCAATGTAAATGATGGAATTTAATTAATAGTAATGTATAAACACATTTTTTGTAACAAAGATACCACATTACTGTTAAGATGTTAATAGTACGGGAAACTGCTGAAGGGTGAGTGTTATAACTGTACTTTCTGCTCAATTTCCCCTAAATCTAAACTCCTTCTAAAAAAAAAATNTGTTATAACTGTACTTTCTGCTCAATTTCCCCTAAATCTAAACTCTTCAAAAAAAAAATGAAGCCTATTAATTAAAAATAGCAAAAAGTATATATCTAAAATATCAGAATTTGCATGTAAGTGAACAAAATATTCTTGGAATAATTCAGAAGAAAATCGTNTGAAGCCTATTAATTAAAAATAGCAAAAAGTATATATCTAAAATATCAGAATTTGCATGTAAGTGAACAAAATATTCTTGGAATAATTCAGAAGAAAATCGTTAACAGGTTGCTTTGGGTAATGAGTAGCTGTGGGACACTAATGGAAGGCAACTTTTTACTGATTTCCTTTTATAGATTTTACATTTTAAAAGGTATGAATGACTTGCAGTTCAAATATAATTAAATCACATTAAAAATAAGAATAGTAACACTTCTGAAATGACTTCAGCATTATCCTAACTGCTTATTTTTGTATGTAGTTCAGACTTTGAGAAGACTTACAGACATGTATGTTAGCATAAGTTGCAGTCTTACCAGCCCCTTTGAAATTTGTCAGTTTCAAAGGAAAAAGTCAAATAACTACACATTAGTATTGTAAAAAAGTAAAGTGTTAATATCAAGAACTTATTTCCCAGTCTAATTAATTTTGCCCTCTCTCATGCCCCCAAATCACTTATTTGATTTGAATGTAAAACAGTGTCTGTAATTCATCTCTTTCTGAATTAATATCAAGTGACTTCTGTTACTGCAAAAGTTAAAAAAAGAAAAAAAAAAGCATCAAAGTTAACATGATGAAGTCTCTTACATGGATGTTTGTTCCAGGATATTTTATTGAATAATCTGTTGGAATAAAATATGTTTTCTTTGTATCTCTAAACAAGTAAGGTCTACAAACTTGGAAGTTCTCTTGAGATTGTTTACAATTTCCTATATTCCAAATTTTGTGTATACTTATTTAATTTATTTATTTTTAATGTTTTGAGTTTTTATTTATGTTCTAGTTAGTTGGCATATAGTGTTATATTAGTTTAAGGAGTAGAATTTAGTGATTCATCACCTATATATAACACCCACTGTTCATCACAAGAAGTCCCCTCCTCAATACCCATCACCCATTTGGCCCATTCCCCCCACCCACCTCCCCTCCAACAACCCTGTTTGTTCTCTACAGTTAAGAATCTCTTTTATGGGGGTGCCTGGGTGGCTCAGTCGTTAAGTGTCTGCCTTCGGCTCAGGGCGTGATCCCGGCGTTCTGGGATTGAGCCCCACGTCAGGCTCCTTGCTGGGAGCCTGCTTCTTCCTCTCCCACTCCCCCTGTTTGTGTTCCCTCTTTCACTTGCTGTCTCTCTCTCTGTCAAATAAATAAATAAAATCTTAAAAAAAAAAAAAAAGAGTCTCTTTTATGGTTTGCCTCCCTCTCTCTCTCTCCCTTTTTTTTCTTTCCCCTATTTTTATCTGTTTTGTTTCTTAAATTCCACGAGTGAGATCATACAGTATTTGTCTTTCTCTGACTTATTTTGCTTAGCATAATACACCCTATCTTATAAATGAATATGATAGATAATTTTCAGAGAAACATTAGAAAATGAGACCCTCAAAGTCAGGATCTCTATATATTTATCTTGACACCCTAGCCAAAAGCAAAATGTCTGGTAGGGCATTGGATTTTTGTTAAACATATTTACATTATTTTTCTTTCTTCATAGTATCCTGGTGTCCAGTATCATTTTAGTGAAAATATTTATATGATTGATTATTCTTTTACTCTTTTTTTGTATTTATTACTCCTTAAAATATATTTGTATGAAAGAGAAAACCAAAAAATATTTTGTTTCATTTAGACTTAATCTTTTTGCTCTTATTTCTTATAAATTATCAATATGGCATGAATGGCAATAAGGTTAAACAGTAAAAAGCCCATCTGCAATTACATTAACACATTAACTTTCCAAGTAAAGTTTTATTTGTTTAACTAGTTTTCCTAGATGTAATGTGAGATCTAAATGAGGTACAATTTATGTTACATTTTTTCTATAACAAAATTATAGTTTCTTTCCTGATGAACATATTTTAATGATCATGAGTAATTTTATTACATAAATTTAAAATTAATTTTTTTATTTCAGTGTGGCACTATTTTGAAGTTATAATTACTCTTTTTTTGTATTTATTACTCCTTAAAATATATTTGTATGAAAGAGAAAACCAAAAAATATTTTGTTTCATTTAGACTTAATCTTTTTGCTCTTATTTCTTATAAATTATCAATATGGCATGAATGGCAATAAGGTTAAACAGTAAAAAGCCCATCTGCAATTACATTAACACATTAACTTTCCAAGTAAAGTTTTATTTGTTTAACTAGTTTTCCTAGATGTAATGTGAGATCTAAATGAGGTACAATTTATGTTACATTTTTTCTATAACAAAATTATAGTTTCTTTCCTGATGAACATATTTTAATGATCATGAGTAATTTTATTACATAAATTTAAAATTAGTTTTTTTATTTCAGTGTGGCACTATTTTGAAGTTATAAAATTCATTGATTTTGTGCTTTCTTAAGCATATGTAACAGCATATATAGTTTTGATATATGTCTAGTTTCATACAATATTAATGATATAATTTGGTAATAAATATATAGGAGTTTATTTACATGGTTACTTTTCTATTTCTAAGGAAATTAATGTACATGTCAATTTTTTTTCTGGGTCGATTTTTATCATTGTATGTCATAAGTGACATACAATGATTTGTGAATAAAGTGTACAATTTAACAAATATTGCCAATATTGTTAGACTCAGGTTCACATCTATGAACATCAACGCTACAAGCAAGATAATGAACATATCTAGACCCTTCAAATGTTTCCTCATGTCCTGTTTTACTTTATTCCTTCCTACCCTGTACCCAGACAAGTACTAATATGCTTTCTCTCATTATAGATTCATTTGCATCTTCTAGTGTTTTACATTAATGGAATCATACAGTATGTATTCTTTCTTTATTTTTACTCAGCGTAATTATTTTGTGATTCATCTATGTTGTAGCATTTGTTACTAGTTCACTCCTTTTATGGCTAAATAGTATTCTGTTATGTGTATGTTCTGCCATTTGTTTCCAGTTTTTGGCTATTAAAATTAATATGACTGTAAACATTATCTTTAAGGAAGTCTTCGTATGGATCTATGCTTTTATTTCTCTTGTGGAAATACCTAGGAATGAATGACTGGATAATATAGTGAATGTATGTTTAATTTTTTAATTAAAAAAGACTGCCCAACTGATTCCAATATGTCTTTCGCTTTACACTCCTTCCAGCAACTTATGAGAGTTTCAGTTTTTCCATATTCACACCCTCCTGATATAGTCAGTCTTTTTGAATTATAACTATCCTAATAGTTACGCAGTAGCATCTCATTTTGTTTTTAATTTTCATTTCCTTAATGAATAATGATGGAGAGCATCTTTATAAGTGTTTAGTTGCAATCCAAGTATCTTCTCTGGTCAAGTCCTGTTCTAATCTTTTGCCCACTTTCTACTGAGTTGTTTATTATTGAATTTGAGGATTGTGCATATAATTGGATTTTATGTTGTTTATTGAGTATATGATTTTCAAGTATTTCTTCCCAGTTTATGGCTGATCATTTCATTCTCTTGAAATTGTCTTTCAATTAGCATCTATTTTTAATTTTGATGAAGTCCAATTTCTCAATTTCTTTTTATGAATAATATATTTCGTATCTTTTAATAACTCAATCCTTTTTTTATTATTCATCCAGACATTTGTAGTTTGAAGCTTTACACTTCAGTCTATGACTTATTTCAAATTATTAATATTTTGTTTGTATGGTGTAAGATACTTGTCAATGTTCAATGTTTTTCCATACGTATATTCATTTAATCAAGCACAACTGTTGAAAAAAATTTCTTTCTCCATTTACTTGCCTTTTGACCTTTGTCAAAAATAATTTGTCTGTATGCAAAGAGATCTACTTTCGTACTCTCTTTCGTTCCATTCATCTATGATTATACCAGTACCAAAATGTTTTGGTTGCTTTAACTTTTAAGAGTCCGGAAATTAGGTAGTGTTAGTCCTTCAATTTTCTTTTTCCTTTTCAAAGTTGACGTGGCTATTCTAAGACCTTTGCCTTTCCATATGAACTTGGAATTTTGTTGAACCTCCA
Organism: Ailuropoda melanoleuca; assembly: GCF_002007445.2. Lineage (NCBI taxonomy): Eukaryota > Metazoa > Chordata > Mammalia > Carnivora > Ursidae > Ailuropoda > Ailuropoda melanoleuca. The sequence continues at coordinate 93,044,293 of NC_048224.1, read as the reverse complement.
GATCAGTTTTCAGAGCACTGCCACCTGAGAAATATTGAATCTTCCAGTTAATGAATACAGCATATCTCTCTCTATTTTCTCAAAATCTAATCTTTAATTTCTCTCTGCGGTGTTTTATATTTCTTCAATGTACAGACTTTTGGTATTCTTGTCAAATATACCCCTAAGCACTTCAATATATTAATTCTATTATAAATAACATTTCCTTTTAATCTTTATTTTTCATTTCTGCTGGTATATAGAAACAACCGATTTCTGTATATTGACTATATACTCTACAACCTTGCTAACATCATCCATTAGTTCTGGTAAGATTTTCAGATTCCATCAGCTATTCTACCTAAATGATCATGTAGTCTGTGAATAAATATAGTTTGCTTCTTCTATTCAAATGAGCATTGTTTTTTCTTTTTCTTGGACTTTTTTGCTAGGTTGAACTTCCAAGACATTTTGAGCAGAAGATTTGAGGTCAGAAATCTTTATCTTGTTCCTTTTTTTAGGGGGAAGATATTCAAACTTGCACAATTAAATATAGTGTTAGCTTTACATTTTTCATGGATGTCCTCTTACTGGGTTAAGAAGTTTGTTTCTATTCCAAGTTTACTTAAAGTTTTTATTTAGAACAGATGTCCACTTAGTCACATTACTTTTTCTGCATGTGTTGAGATGATCATGAGGTTTTATATTTTTGTCTGTTAATATTAACATACTGATTGATTTAAAAATTTTATACCAACCTTGCATTTGTGGAATAAACTCCATTTGGTCATGTTGTGTTATCTTTTTACATATTGTGAGTTTGATTTGATTTTTAAAAATTTTAAGTCATGTATATGTATATATAACTTATATGTAGTTATTAACATCTGTACTTTGGGTAATAATGTACTAGTTCTTTAGATATTTGATCAAATTCTTCCTTTCAGTTTTGACCAGTAGGATGTGTTTCAGCTGACTCTTCTGCTCGTTAATATGCCCCTGTCAATGTGTGCGTGTGTGTGTGTGTATTTTTTGAACGCTTCCTTTTTCCTGACATGGTGAGATGTATATATGTGTCACATGTATTTCCTGTCCCCATACTAGAATAAACTATTTCTTTTTTTAAAAAAGATTTTATTTATTAATTTGACAGAGATAGAGACAGCCAGTGAGAGAGGGAACACAAGCAGGGGGAGTGGGAGAGGAAGAAGCAGGCTCATAGCAGAGGAGCCTGATGTGGGGCTCGATCCCATAACGCCGGGATCACGCCCTGAGCTGAAGGCAGACGCTTAACCGCTGTGCCACCCAGGCGCCCCAGAATAAACTATTTCTATAAAGAAGACGGATTCCTTTCACTGAGGAAAAGTACTGGAAGCTAAGATGTAGATGTTAGCTTGCTGCTCCTGGAGTCTCATTTCTTTTAGCTTTTTCAGCTGACAGGGCACAGAAAACTGTGCGTATACTTGACCATGCATATAACATATCTGTAAATATTCTTACATATTTCTATGTGTAGATTAAGCTGAACAGCTTTTTCTTTTTCTGATATCTCAGACTCTAACCTATTACCACCTGGAGCTCCCTAGCCTCCTCTTCTTGCTTATCTATAAATTCCCACTCTATCAATGAGAAAGTTAATTCCATCATCAATCATCTTTTTAAATTCAATGCCACTATTTCATCTGTAGTAACAGTAGATTTGTAAACCTGTGCACCATGGGAAACATTTTATCAACTAAAATGAGATGCATAAAAGCTTTTAGTCCTATAGATTCTATTCATTTCCAAAGTTAATTTGGCCCCACCCTATTCCCTGCTCCCCTTTAATTTTTTTCAATATATTATAATAAAATTGGATACTCTCTTTGGTCTTTGTTCCCTTTCTGGTTCCCCAACCTCCTAAGCAATTTTTTTTTTTAAATTGCACACCTTAAGGGCCACCCTTCATGCTGTTGTGTTCTATGGATTTTTACAAATGCATAATGCCACGGATCCAGTATTACAGTATCCAACAAAATAGTTTCACCACCATGAAGTTTCCATGTACTTTATGTATTTCTCACCCTACCCCCTCCAGTCACTGACACCAACTAATGATCCAGTTAGTACCACTATATTTTTTCCTTTTACAGAATGTCATGTAATTGGAATTGTATGCTATGTAGATTTTTCAGACTCCATTCTTTCGCTTAGCAATATTCAATTAAGTTTCCTTCAAGGCTTTTTGAGGCTTGAGAGCTCATTTTTTTTTTCCTTATTGCTGAATAATATTACATTGTAAGGACGTTCTACAGTTCGTTTATCCATTCACCTATAAAAGGATTATCTTAGTTATTTCTAGTTTTGGTGACTATAAATTAAGCAGCAATAAATACTCTCATGCAGGTTTTTGGTTTTAAAAACAGTTGGATAAATACCTAGTGACACCTTTGCTGGATTTCATAAGACTATTTAACTCTGTAAGAAACTGCCAAAGTATCTTCCGAAGTGGCTATAGCATTTTACATTTCAGCCAGCGATGAATGAGAGTTTTGCTGTTCTACGCCCTAGTCAGCATTTGGTACTGTCAGTTTTTTGGGATTTTAGCCATTCTAAGAGATACGAAGCGGTATAATATTGTGCTTTCAATTACACAGATGACAAATAATGTTGAATAAGTTTTCACAGGCATTTAAAATCACTGTATCTTCTTTGGCAAGTTGTCTGTTTAGATCTCTTGCCTTATTCTTAATAATTTTGAGTATTAGACAGATCTTTATCTATTTTGGTTACAAGTACTTTTCAAATACATACTTACAAATATTTTATCCCATTTCTTAGTTGTCTTCATGTTTTTAATAGTGTCTTTAAACGAGCAGTTTTTAATTTTAATAAAGACCAGTTTATCAGTGTTTTATATCGTGAATTATGACTTCGGTTTTATATCTAAAAACTTATTGCTAATCTCTAGGTAACTAGATACTCTCCTATATTTTTTCTACAAGTTTTATAATACTGAATTTGAAAATTAGTCCCTATTGTTCATTGATCTATTTTAAGTTTTTATTTTGTGAAAGTTATAAGGCCTTTGATTAGAGCTATCCATCTATTTCTTGCTTGCAAACTTATAAGCTGAAATTTTCTTAGCACTTTTGCTGAAAAGAATATCCATTTTCAATTGAGTTGCCTTTGTGCCTTTTTCAAAGATCAGTTTGTGTGAGTCTATTGCTGGGCTCTCTATTCTGTTCTGTTGACCTATTTGTCAGTTCTTTTGCCAATACTGGACTGTGTTGACTATGGCAGCTTTATAGTAAGTCTTGAAGTAGATAGTGTCACTCCTCCAATTTAGCTCTTCTCCCTCAATATTGTGTTTCTAGGTCCAAAGAAGAGCTTGCTGGGATTTTGACTGAGATTGCCTTAGTGTAAATTTTTATTTTAATCTGGCTAGGTGTTAGGCTGTTTAATATTTCTTGTAGTTGTATGTACCAGAGGCTTAAACTCCTCTGTTTTCTGATTTTTATCCCCTGTTGTCTTTGGATTTCTATAACTCCTCTTTCTCTTCAGACAGAGCCCTTTGTCTTGCAGGTCTTTTAGCTATAATCCAGTTATACTTAAGCCCTATTGATGTGGCAGTAAGTATGGTTTTGGCAAGTAAAATGTTCTATAATCTTATGATTAAATCTCAGTTCTCCTCCTGTATCCCCAGGTTCTTAACTTCACAAATGTTTGTCATCATTTGATTACTGTCTTAGTTAAAACTGGAGGGTTAGTGCATGCTTGGAATAGGGTAATTTTATTTTAACCAGGTAGAATAAGATTGAGGTTAAGTGTTTGGTTCCCTTGATTAGACCTTTGTTATGGAGAGCCCTCTTGGACTATTTCAGAATGGCTCCTTTTCCCCTTCCCTCTGCCAGAAGCAACAGGGTTTTCCTTGGCTCTTCACTATGAGAACCTGATTATGCCTGGGCAGTTTAGCTCCATAGCCATGGTGGCTCAAAGAAGAAACTAACAGTTAAATTTAAATTTTGTGGGTATGTTAAATAAAGTTTCAGGTAACAGAATGCCAAACTCTGTTGTGATTTATCCTTTGTCTTATAAATTAAAATCCTGTTTTTATCTCACTTATACCTATTTTCAAAATTTGATTAGAAAATCATTTTTATCCTCCTTACCCAGAATGTTCAAAACACTCATAGTTCTTTATCTATGTTTATTTAATAGTTTAATGATTCTCCCAGCCTACTTGAAATATTCCTTCACAACATAGTAATTTAGCAAAAGGCACCAGTGTTCTATATTGCAACAACAATGAAAATATCTATTAAAATAAAATTCCCCAAAATTATTCAAATCAGGGATTTCAGACTAAAACACTAAGTTGATTATTTTTTATTATTGACCATTAATTTTTTCCATCATCACAAAAATTGATGCATACAATTTTAATAAATAAAGCATTTTTATTTCTTTTTTATTAAGATTTTATTTATTTATTTGACAGAGAGAGAGACAGCCAGCGAGAGAGGGAACACAAGCAGGGGGAGTGGGAGAGGAAGAAACAGGCTTCCAGTGGAGCAGGGAGCCTGATGTGGGGCTCGATTCCAAGACCCTGGGATCACGCCCTGAGCTGAAGGCAGACCCTTAACGACTGAGCCACCCAGGCGCCCCAAGCATTTTTATTTCTATTTGTAATCTCTAATGTACCCAAGCAGTTCACAGAAGAAAGTAATTACATAAATAGAAATGGACATAAAAATTTTCAAGGGCTCAATGCATGTCAGGTACTTGTTCAAGGGTTTTACACATACTCATATGGTCACTTGTTACAACAAACCTGAATAGATGTGATTTAAAGATAAGAAAATTGTGAAACATGAAACAGTGGCTCTTCAACACAATTTTCCAAACTAGACACTTGTTTAGCTAAGTAAAACTACAATTCTTCTTTAAAAATACTTATGTCCATTTAACTATGTTCTAACCAATGGAATATAACTGTTAGCAATGTGCTAAAGTTGCTTAGTAGGGAATTGTTCACCCTCACATTATTCTTTGTAACTTTGCGCATTGAAAAGAAGACTTTATCAGGTCTAATTATGAGCATGAAGAATAGGGCAATATCTAGGTGAATAAAAGAACAAAAAGATTCTTGGTACTATGATAGACATTACTGAGCATATGAACCATCTTGTGGACTGCTCAATTCTAGAATTTCATGTAACTGAGAAGTAATCATCTATCTTAGTTAAGTCACTGCAATTTTTTGTATGTTTACCATATCTTAGCTCGTACCCTAATACATTGCTCTAGTTTACATAGCTAGTAAGTGAGAAAAGTGGAAATGAAAAATCAAAACATGGAAGTTTGTCTGAAACACTGGAGTTCTTAATCAATACACCATATTTTGTAAAGTGATGATAAACAAATGATAATTCTTTCCATATTTCTACAACATTCTGGCTCTTTCCAGTGCCACTCTGCATGCATATACTGGCTTCTAAATAGACCTTAAAATTAGCTTCTAAGCGAAACTTGATGTCAAAATCATAGGAGATTGGGGGGAAAAACATAATCCTTATAATTTTAGAAATTCCTAAAATACTTCATTTGTGGGTATAAGTCAATTTCACTTGTAATCAGCTTTTCTGATTATGCAACATTTCTGATTATTCAGAATACAGAAGAGATTTGTGGTTTTCTTACAATGATGAAAGTATACGTCCAAGTCAATTTACATTCTACAGATATGGAGTTAGCAGGTGCAAGAAGTGATTCTCTTTAAATTGGCATTATTGCTAAAGATTGGCAATATGAAAAATGATTTCTTGAACATATGATAAGGGCAGTCTCACTGGAAGAAATCAGAACTCTACAAATACATAACAAATGAGTTTGTGAAATATGCCAAAGTCAAACAGAACCTGAGGTAGTATTTTTTACTTTTAAATCAAAGTTCATCCTTTTTTAAATTTTGTGTATGTCTGAATATGAGCCAAGATGCAATTTTTATGCAGAATACTATGAAGACTGATGAATAAAAATACATATTATGATTCAAGTAAATACTGTGTTCTTCAAACATTTTGTTTAAAGAATAAACAAAAAATGGGGATGCTTGGGTGGCTCAGTTGGTTGAGCCTCTGACTCTTGATTTTGGCTCAGGCCATGATCTCATGTCCCTTTCCCTCTGCTCCTCCTCCCTTTCTCTCTCTCTCTCAAATAAATAAATAAAATCTTTGAAAAAAAAAGAATAAACAAAAAATGTTTAAAAAGCATTTTCCTTCACTCCTTAAGAAAATATTCACATGTAGTTACTATATCAATCAATGCTTTACTATGGTTAGACTATTGTTTAGACCATGGCCCAGCAAATAAGCAATTTAAAAAAAAAAAATTCCAATTATCAATATTTGGGTTCTGCAGGCCATATGTTCTATGTTGCAACTACGTGATTCTGCCAAAGTAGTGTAAAAGCATCCACAGACAATACATAAATGGATGGGCATAGCTGTGTTCAGCAAAATTTTATTTACAAAAATAAGTGATGGTCTGTGAATCATAGTTTGCTGACTCTTGATTTAGACCAATGCTGTCCAATTGAACTTTCTGCAATGATGGAAATGTTTTATATATGTGTTGTGCAATACAGAAATCACTAGCCCAATCACATTTGACTATTGGGCACTTGAAATAGGTGTCACATTATTGAGAAACTAAATTTTTAATTTTATTTAAATCAATTGCTTTAAATATGAATGTAAGTAACTACATATAGCTAATGTTTCATTGAAAGTGCATATTTAGACGTGCATATTAAACATTAGTGAACAGCCAAATTGTTTGTCTTTATTAGAGTTTTTCCATCCTTATTTAAGTAAAGTTTATGATCTTCTATTTGTTCTTTATATTGCAAAGGTGTTACAATCACTTTTGAATTTATAGACCTTTAATTTATAGACCTATGGACACTGAATAAAAACTGTATATTAACTGTAGATCACATTAGCTTTGGGATTTTGCCTTTTTTCTGGAAACCAAGGTATTTTTATGCTATAGAATAATGTTTTTGTGGACAAAGGATGATTACAATAAAATTAATGTTTCATTGTGATATATTTAAAATGTGCTCAGCCTTAATATCGAAAATCCAACTGGAATTTCTTTAAGCAATATTAAGATTCTAGAAGACAGAAAGTTCCGTTATGAGTAATGCAGGCTCAACATTATTTTCCAAGCTCCGAGTTCTTCAAATGGCCCTTCTCAGAGTATTCTTTCTAGGTAATTTTTCTCATAGTTTATATAGGGAGCTTCTGCAGTACTAGGAATCATATGTAAGCCTGAAAATATCTATTCATAAGAGGAGTGTATTCTATAATGAACAAGGAAAACTACTCCCAAGATTATTCTCAGTATACTTCCCTTAATTATATTGCCCAAATTGTTGCAAATAACTTTGTGTATTTTTTCACTGCCATGTGAAACTGGACTTCATGACAGGTCTAAACAAAACTGTAATCCCACCCTTCTGTTGGGAACTGGGTTACACATATCCTGAATCCAGTGAAGTTGGGATATCTGAGAAAACTTTAGATTTTTTTAATTAGGAAGAAGGGCGAAACTTTGTTGATGATCAATAAAAATTATTTTCAACAACTGTGTATTTAGGAAGCTGAAAGACTTGGAAAAGGAAAAGACAGAAATGTACTATAATAAAATTCAGTGTAGGCAAAAGTTTGGAGAATAATGTCAGAAAAAATAGATTACTTATTTTTATATAATTAGTGAGTAGTGTTAATTCATTTGTTGTAATATAAGTTGGTTTTAATAAATCAGTTGACACTGTGTTTCAAAAATCTTATGAAGAATTAATTGAAGTTGGCTTGGATATGAGTACTGTCACATGGACTGAAACTGACTAACAGACCATAAACAAAAACAGATGATAAATGGCAACCAGTTGAGGGGAAAACATGTGGGAAGTGTTTTCAGTTTAGAAAAATGAACATCTTTATAAATACCATGAAAATGTAAGTGTTTTTTATTAATGTGAATTAAAATTAAGTTTTTTCAAGGAAATTATAAATGCAGGTAAATAAATCCAAAGAGTTTTTACATTGTTTTTTATTGTTCACTGCTTTTTGAATGCTGGAACTTGTGATAGAAAAGACGCTAATGAAGGATTGCACACAAGGATTTTTTTTTCCAGAAAATGCCTGCAGCTGTGAACATCCATGCAAGGCTTAGGTTTGCGGTATTTATGGCTTAAAAGACATTTCCCTTAAAAGGCTTTTCTGGTGTGAGTCAAAGTGTTAACATCATCGAATGAAGAGGTTATTTAAATGTATCAATTTACATTTCTTAAGGTTGTTTTTGTATACTTACTTTTTCATTCTGGATTGCATTTTGGTTGCCTAATATTATGTCTGCACAGACTATTTGTCTGTCTGACCTTTATTATTCATTTAACTAGCCATGCCAAAATCACTGAGAAAATATAAATGAAAGATAATCTTTGCATTCATGGCAATTATAGACAACTGAAAAAACAGTTTCTTGGATAAATTTCTAACCTTATTTAAATATTTTTTTACATAGTACTTTCTATTTGTCTGGCACTGTTCCAAGTGTAAATGGATAAAATTAATAAGTGTATTGATCTTCAATAGTAAAAAGTATATTATCATTTACAACAATTCAGAATGTCCATATTTTCCCCATTATCTCCCTAAACACTCCTAGACAGCTTGGATTTCAATAGTAGGTCACAAAACTGTTGGAGCAAATTACTGAAGCCATGGTGGCAAAAGACACCATGGAACCATCATATTGTCCAACTCTGGGATTTTTAAATTAGAGAGAAACACGTTCATTCCACTACTATTTTAGTTTTTTGGTTATATGTAAGTAGAAGTAATACAAAATAAACCTATATTCGAAAAGGAGTATGTGTTTCAAACACATACGTGTGTGCATCCCACACACATCTACCCATAAGCACAAAGTCTAATAAATACTAAATTAAAATATTAAAAGATAAATGGAAATATGTGATGAATGGCTTCTATCCCCAAATTCACTTCATGGTCCAAACCTAAGTAGGTACCAACCTATCACATCTGAATCACATGCCTGAAGAATGTAAGAAAGAAGAATTAAGGGGGTGGACCCCTGCTGGCTGTTAGCGCCCTTTAAGTAACCCTTTCAATGTCTTAAAAAATGTTTTGCTTGCAATTAATTAATTATAATTTTGTCATGTAGTCATACACAAAAGAGATTGGCAATGTGGTCTTTACTCTGGGAGGCATTTCGAAGCTAAAAATCAGAGCTCTCTCTAGGAGAGATGATGGATGTTTTTTAGGCCACTAATGATCTCTGAAACCATACAAAGCATAGGCTGAAATGAAAAGTAGGTTTCACAAGTCTAAAAATCATGTTAAAGAGTATATTTTTCTATAATATAGATCTGATCGTGTAAATTTTAGAAAATCTCAGCTAAGTTTTTTTCCCAGCATTTATTTTTGCCTAAAGGGTCAGATTCCAAATAAGTTTTAGCAAATTTTTTTTTTGATCAATTATATCACAGACTGAAAGCACAATGATCTTAACTCGAACCTCAGTGTCTCTGTGTATCCTTGGAATTCCTCTTAATCTTAGACTTTTAAAAGGCTACACAAATTATAGCACAAATACCACACTTATTAGAAAAAGATGATCACTTTATTATACTCTCAAAAACTTCCTGTGTCTATTCATGGCCAATTTAATGTTATAACACCTTATACCAAGCTTCCTCCGCCTCTGGTCATGTCCTTTTTTGGGGTAACCTAAATGATAAATGAGGAAGCAGCCTACTAAATTGAGGGATTTGCTTTACACATGAATTCCTCAAAGCCATGAAGTCAGGTGGTATCAACTCTAAACTTCACTTCTTAGGGAGACTTCCATACAGATTTTGTATGCTTAAATTCCTCAATCTTCTTCCAATATCTGCATCCCTTCTCTGATATTGCATTATCACCCCCCTACTTCTGACAACAACAAGAGGTGTAAGAAATAGTATTTTGAGATTTGGAGATGTTTCAACATATTCATTTTTCCAAGTGTCCTAATTCATCTTTTGATATTACAAATTTGTTGTGACTAAAATGTGGGCACTCACAGTCAGTCCTCCTAAATTCTGGAGTTTACTCTTTATCTCTGTCACATATACACAAACACACCCACACAAACACATTGCACACAGAAACACAGAATTCAATCAATACAAAATAAAATACTCCGAATCATAGTTTTATTTGCTTCTCCCTTACTAATTTGATTGCAAATCATACATTCAACACCTGCTATGGGCACATCCATGGGGTAAGTACTGAAGAATAATTTTAAAGATCAAGAATATTATGTAGTTGTTTTTGTTTTGTTTTGATTTCTGTGTTTTGTGTTTGTTTTGCTTTGATTTTCTTTGCTTTATTCTAAAATGACTTCCTCTGTATTTGGATAATTAACATAGACACAAAACACTTTATGAACAAAGTTAATGCTAATGTTAAAATGCCATAAAGCTAAAGCTAACCATACTATTAGCTGAATGTAAGAAAAATATTGATAAAAGCATACAAATATATAATGGGTAATAAAGAATTAGATCTAATTCTGTTCTGCTTATAAATATTCTACATAGAAAACAGTGCATTTTATTTTTGATATCTTTTTAGTCTAAATTAACCTTTAATAAAACATGGTATTTGTTATGTCCCCTGGAGGTATGTGTTTGTTGTTCAAGATGTTAATTAATTTGGAGTTTATGTAAAATAAGAGAGAACATCATGTAAATCTGTACAACTGTGCCCTGCTTTTTGTTAATAACTTCAACATTCTTTTTTTTTTGTAATTCTCAATCTTTCCTATAAAATCCAGAATGCCAAGGCAAATCACTTATAAGTAAGAACCAGCAAATACCATTTCCACCCTTAAATCACCTTCATCCAAGACCACAATTGAGGGGATTCACATCAAAACAAAAAATATATTATCAGAAATAGATTTTCAAGATTTTCCTGAAGAAAACGAAACGAGTATTCAGAATAAGACACTATACAATATTATTCTACAATTGGGAAATTGTGATAGTTCATCACAATAAGATTTTAATTCTGATATGAATTCACTCATGCATAAATACACAAATGATAAAATTGAAGGGAGCCTGAAAACTCTGGTGCTTCATGTTCTACACATTAGGATACAAAAAGCTTTTTGTTGTTTTTGAATTTTTAGTGAAAACTATTTAAGAATGTTAAAATCTTTTTTTTTTCCGTTTAGATAGATAATGAAAATTGAAGAGAATATTAGTAATGGGGAAAACCCACCAGAGTTCTAGGATATTATTATTTGAATAAACTAGAGATGCTTATTAATAAATTCTAAAATGTCATTACTTTTCTTTGATATCCTACAGAAATAATAAATATTTTTGTAGGCTAAATTATGTCCATATATTTTTAATGCAGAATATTATTTTAAAATTAAAAGATTACTAAGTGGGAAAAGTGTCATAGCTGTAACAGTTTTTAATGATTACAACCCAGTTATAATGGCAACTGCTAGGTGAAGAGCAAATACAGAAAATGGTAACCGGTGATGTGAGTTTTGAACCAGAAATGTTCAGTTACTGACTGTGTCTAATGATGTATTCTAAGAGCAACTTGTCCCATGAACTAATAAAAGGTTTTCTTCATATCCTATGGATGAGTCCTGCTATTGCAATTTTTGATAATATTTGCATTGAAATTCAATCTTTTATTATTTATAATGAATATATAACAAAGTTAACACATCTTTGTATGATATTATAATCTAGATTAGCTGAAATCATTTCCCCAACCTTCCAAAACATAAATTCATAGAGCCACTTACGAATATCTGTAAACTGATGTTTTTCCTTCCTGTGTACTTCTAGCATTTTTTTATTATGTTCAATTAGCCAACATATAGTATCTCTAGCATTTTTAAAAGTTTTTATTTATTTATTAGAGAGAGAGACAGAAGCAGAGAGAGACAGCATGAGCAGGAGGGGCAGACAGAGAGGGAGAGAGAGAATCTCAAGCAGACTCCACACTGAGTGTGGAGCACAATGCGGGGTTCATTCCAGGACCCTGAGATCATGACCTGAGCCTAAACCAATAGTTGAATACTTAACTGCCTGCACCACCCGGGCACCCCTCTAGCATTTTTTTTATACTGCACATATTAGTACTTGAGAATTTTAAACATGGCACATTGTGCATGCATTTTTGTTATGTAATTACTTTATTAATTTTTTTCCAAAAATTCCATGACTTTTAAGGCTATTTCTTTATCAAGGATTTTTTTTTAATTACTTTGTCAATAAACTGATATTTATTTGATACAGAGTAGTCTCAATATATGATGCTTGAATTATAGGTTTTCTTTTGGGATACTTGGGTGGCTCAGTGTCTGCCTTCAGCTCAAGTCATGATCCCAGGGTCCTGGGATTGAGTCCTGATTCGGGCTCCTTGCTCAGCAGGGAGCCTGCTTCTTCCTTTGCCTACTGCTCCCCCTGTTCATGCTCTCTCTCCCTCTCTCTCTTTGACAAATCAATTTTTTAAAAAAATTAAATGTTTTCTTTAGTAAAGACACATAAATTATTTAAGTTATGCTTATGATAAAATGCTCATGAACTACTAACTTTTCAGATAGAACAGGTAAACATTAAAGAAATTATGTGAGAAAACTTGGCACATTATACCCAGTTGCTCTTATATCTGCTAAATTCATTATTGTTTATTCTTACTAATCAAGCCCTAATCAATCAATATCAAACATACTTTGCACGTTTTGATTTCAAAAAATAAGTACTTTCTTAATTAAAGGAATATGACATATATAAAATCAGAAATGAAGTATAGGTAAGATTTGGCAAAGCATGTATCTTTAAAATAAGTTTTTGGATGCATAGCCTAATGAAGGAACTTTCAGGAATACTACATCATTCCTAAATTATTTTTATAATCTTTATATGAACATATCCATTTAAAAATGTATAATAGCTATAAAAGTTGTGAATAAGTATTGTACCAATCATCCCAGCTGAAATTACAGTAAAGATATCTTTGCCTTAAACAAAAATAAAATAAGGTAAAATTAAATGAGAATAATTTGGATTGGAGACATTGGAGTATGACAATTTAAGGCACAAAACTTTATAATCAGACTCCAACACTGAAAATGACAACATTAATTTAGATGAGGAAATGTGAATAAATTCCTTGAAAAACAAAATGCTAAATCTTACTCAAGAAAAATTGTCTATTAAAAATATTAAAAATTACAAATTAAATTTTGTAATGAAAAATTTCCCACAAAGAAAACCCTAGATTCAGATAATTTCATTGGAAAAATCTACCAAATTTTTGAAAAAGAAGTAATACTAATTCTACTCAGACATGCCTAGAAAATGTAGAAGGGGTTTATATTAGTTGAGGTTCTCTAGAAAAACAGAACCAATAGGCTCTATATTAATAGTTAGATAGAAGAGATTTATTATAGGAATAGGCTTATATTGTTATAGAGGCCAAGAAGTCTCCCACAATCTGCCATATGCATCCTGGAGAGCCAGGAAAACCAGGATATAATTCAGTCCAAGGCCAAAGGCCTGAGACCCGGGAAAACCAGTGGTTAAGTTCTAGAGTCCAAAAGCATGAAATCTAGCAGCTTCAATGTCTGAAGGCAGGAGAAGACCAAAGTCCCAGCTCCACAAGAAAGAAATGATTTGCCCTTCCTTTGCTTTTTTGTTCCATTTGGACCCTCAAGGGATTGGACAATGCCTCCCCAGAGTGAGGGTGACTCTCTTTACTTAGTCTGTTGAATCAAATGCTGATCCTTTGAAGAAAACTGTCACAGATACAACAATGTGTCACCAGATATCTGGGCATCCTATAAGCTAATCGAATTGATGCATAAAATTAATCATCACAGGGATATTAATCAATTCATTGAATGATGTCAATGTTATCCTGATATCAAAACTAAATGAAGACATTATAAGAAAATAAAACTTGAATTCATATCCCTTATAAATATATATACCAAAATTCTTATAAAACCTTAGCAAGTTGTATTCAACAATACCAAAAAGAGAGAGAGAGAGAGAGAGAAAATTCTCTTGACATCTTGACTAAGTGGAATTTATCTCACAAATACAAGGTAGTTGTTACATTTGTAAATCATTTTAACTTATCATATTAATAGACTTTGGAAATCATCTGAAAACGTTGGAGAAAGAATTTGGCAAAAAAATTAACATCTACACATGATAACAATGCTTAGCAAATTAGAAGTAGAAGGGTATTTCTTTAACCTAATAAAGGGCAAAGTAGAAAACTTAGTGTCATACTTAATGATGAAAGATTAAATATGGGTCAGTGTGGAGAAATGAAAAAAAAAACTGAAAGGAAACAGAAATCAGAACTGATACCAAAAAAAACTATAAAATATATGAAAATGTGAAAAAGAGTACTTTGAACCAATGATATACAATAAATTTATGATAATTGCAAGCATAAGTCTTAATGAATTAACATTGTTTTTGCCATAGTGTGAACATGTCTCTAGTAGTGATATATATCTATTATACATTGTGGCCAAAATTGCCAGTTTTCCCCCAATATGATTTTTTTTTTCCTTTTTATGTAGTAATAATATTTTAGCCTTTGCTGACAGTCAACCTAAAGGTCCCAGTCATCTTTGGCACAAGATATGCTATAGTAGCTCTTCTGGCTAACAAGTATATTAGGATTTTAATACCCACATTAATTAATGTCTTGAATTCACATGCATAGCTTGTGAAATACAGCAGAATATTTTTATAATTTACTTATAAGCAAAAAATATCCCTAGGGTTGCCCATAATGAGTTCTTACTCCTAAGTGGACTGACAAGAGCTAAATGACCATTCACATACGTAGGAAGTCTGCATTTTAGTCTAGGAACACACACACACACACACACACACACACACATATTAATTTGGTGTATTTGTATAGGGGAACGAGGCAGCTATTATGCCTCCCCTTCTGAAAGAATTACCATGGAATGGTCATTAATGAGACTCTTTAACATTTGGTATGTAAATAAATATCTTCAAACGGATGATAAGGCTATATTATATGTTCAGTTTTACAAACTTGGGATGTGTCCATGATTGTTAGTTTCAACTCCTTTGAAATATAAACAAATACGTCTGAAGTTAAGTAAATCTTTCTGGAGTCTTCACTATCTATATGGTTGTAAATTAACACCGAGGTCTTGTTCTTTTGGTCTGGATTCCAAGTTTAGCAAGATCTGCTTGGAAAGCCCTCATTAGAATTACAAAAATATTTTCTCATAATTCCACATGTGAGAGCTAATTCATATTTTCAAATTTGGGGTTATGACAGTATGAAAAGGGTGTGTCCTACACTTAGCCTTTTGCCCTTTCTAGGTAGCAGGATCTGAAGGTGATGGCTGGTATGGTGCCCTCATGTGGACAATGGTATAGAAGCTTCATGATGAAGATGGCTGACCAGCAAGTTTGAATGAGTCTGGTCACTGTTCTGATTTTTTTTTTCCTGCATAACAAACTACCCCAAAACTTAGTAGATGAAATCAGCAACTATTTTATTACATCTCATGATTTTGTGGTTCAGTAATATGAACAGCTCTGCTGGCCAGTTCTGCTCTGCATGATTTTGACTGGGTTTCGTGTGTGATATTCTGCAGGTGACTTGATTTGAATAGAGAGTCCAAGATGCCTTCACTTACATGACTGGCATCGCGGCGGTGATGTAAGAGAGGCCTGGAAAACTAGGTCCAACTCTTTTTCTGTGTGGTGTCAGTATCTCTCCATGTTCTTTCTACCAGATAACAGAACTTCCCACACAGGAATTGTAAATTCCAGGAGCAAATCAGACTCTTAAGGCCAGGGCAAGGAAAGTGGCTATTCTGCCATATTCTATTGGTTAAAGCAGTTATCAAGCCCACTCATATTGAAAGGGAGGAGAAAGCAACACATCACTGAGGGGAGGAGAGTCAAAATGTTGCCATCTTTAATCTGCTACAGTGTCTGTCTTAGAGAAAACTCCACACTCACTTGCATGGATATGGATTTTGTGTTAGAAATAATATTTTACATTTTAAGCAATAACAGTTAAATAGAGTCTCTTTTTTATAATACGTCTTTTGTTATACAGTATTTTTTTTATGTTACTACTCTTAATAGTACCTAACTAGATATCAAACTCAGATCTAGATTATCTTGGTTAAATGTTACATATTTACTTTTCTCTCTCTAATTCAGACAACTTTTCTCAGTCATCTTGTACACTATTTTTTCTCAAAAAAATTTTCTCACTATATCTTCCTTAAAATTAAAAAAATAACTTTTCATAGGTTGAATATTTCACTCTGTTTGAATATAACAGGGATTGCTGATTGTATTGCTTCCAATTTTCTCATAATAATAATGATAAAATCTCACCACTGGGTAATTTTCTCAGTGTTATTAATGACATTATGTTGAAATCAAATACTAACTAACTTGATGAAAAATGTAATATATGTGTCAGTGCCTAACATATTTATCATATTGAGTTTTAAACATACTTTTTAAAAAATTCTCAGTGATTGCATATATATATATTGGCCTGGGTTAATGCCTCACATCTCTTTTTGATGCCATATTAGGGTCTTACAAGATTTTATATACATAGACTGTTAAGACTTATGGGACTATCTTTAACACCTTGGAGTAAATGTTTTACTTTGGCAGAAAAGCATGAGACATGAAAAGGCAAAGTTTACAGACTTTCTCAGTTCTATTTCTATTGCAAGAAGGAAGAATTGAGGTATAATGGTGATGTGGAAAAGTTTTATTTGGTGTCATTTGAAGGAAAACTAATAACAGATAAAAGAATAAACTGTAGTTCAAGTGAAAGGTACAAAAAGAAAGGGGTTAAAGGCTTTTTGCAGCACTTGAGAGAAGTAATCATTTCTTCTGATTGCTTGACATTCCTGAAGAGAATATCTTGCATACAATTTTACACTAGTATCTGAGCATCTATTTTTATGGTAAAAACATTTTCCAAGCAATCAGAACTCTGACCCCTAAAAAAATAAATAAAAGACTAGTGTGTTTTAATAAGAGGCATTTCCCAACATAAAAGTTTAACTTATCTTTTATAAACTTCTTTAAAGCTAGTCCCGGAAATTTGCCATCTTTTGAGACCTAGCTACATGTGGGAAATAATATTGATAAGGCAGTATAACTGTCAATTGGTCCTTAAAGAATGTTTGTAAGTTCAGAATATTTTGTCAGGAACAAATGTACAAATGAAAACTGCAGCACAGAATTGAAGTGATTAGTCTGACAATGCCATGCATTTAGAAGTGAAGTTCTAATCAAATAATACTAAAATCCTAAGACAGATTTATAAGCCATTATAAAACAAAGCATGGAAATGCTGGATATAGAGAATGAGCTATTAAAATCAGTGAATTAAGGCTGGATCTCTGTTTTAAATGTTGTGTCTCTTTCAAGGGACATTGTTTATATGTGTTTCATATGAGTGAACAAGGTTAAGATCGAGGTTATTTATTGTACTTTGTTTATTGGGTTTTTTGTATTAATAATTGTTCAGATATGTGATAGAAACAGATACCATAGTGCCTTAAAAGAGCAAACATACTGTCAGTTCTGGAAATTTTAATATAATAAAATCCAAGATTTTAGCACTCTTTCACTTTCTAAAATTTCACAAATTAAAAAAAAATTTATAATTAATATCTTCAAACATAAAGGAGAGACAATGCTGAAATGAACCATCACCCATACACCATCTACATTTAAGAATTACTCATGTTTTTGAGCACTTGTTCCTTATTTTTTTCTTTTCAATGAAGTATTTTAAAGCAAATCCAAGATATGACATTTCATCACCACTTCAATATAAAATTCAATAAAGACATTTTCTTACATAATTGCAAAATCATTATCATAGTGAAATAAATTTACAACTATTATTCTGCATCAACTAAATAGTAGCTATATTAAAATTTATGTAATTGCCCCCAGAATGCCTTTTATAGTTCATTTGTTTTGATGATGATCTAAACAAGGTCTATATATGGTGATTATTGTTCTATATCAAATAAATTTTCTCTTTGTTTTCATTGTTGTTAAAATCGCTGTTTTTGCTCCACTTTTAGTTTGAATCTATATGATTCTTATTTTCTCTATCATTTCCCTTACTCATTTATTAAATCGCAATATAATTCAGGTAACATAAAACTGAACCTTTAAAAATGTACAGTTCAGTGGTTATTAGTATATTCATAAAGGTGTGTGATTATCCCATTATCTAATTCCAGAATATTTTCATCATCCCCCTCAAAAGGCTTATATCCAATATTAGTGCCTTTATAGTTCCTCCCTCCTCCCAATGTGTGGCAACCACTAATGTACTTTCACTATGCATTTGATTGCTCTGGTTTGATTATTCAATATGTGGTCTTTTGTGCTGGCTTCTATCTCATAGACAAATGCTTACAAATATCATCCAAGTAGTATCATGTATGAATACTACAGTTTTTTTTATGGCTGAATAATCTTCCATTGTGTGGAAAATCCACATTTTTTTTAGAATTAAAAAACTAACATTTATTTTAGAATAAAGAGAACTAACATTTACTTCTTCTTTTTTTATAATAATTTTTTATGTTATGTTAGTCACTATACAGTATATCCTTAGTTTTTGATGTAATGCTCCATGATTCATTATTTGCATGTAACACCCAGTGCACCAAGAAATATGTGCCCCCCTTAATATCCATCACAGGCCTATCCCAATCCCCCACTCCCCCCCACCCTCTGAAGCCCTCAGTTTGTTTCCTAGAGTCCACAGTCTCTCATGGTTCATTCTCCCTTCTGTTTATCCCCCCTTCATTCTTCTTTTCCTTCTCCTACTGATCTTCCTATTTCTTATGTTCCATAAATGAGTGAAACCATATGATAATTGTCTTTCTCTGCTTGACTTATTTCACTTAGCATTATCTCCTCCAGTGCCGTCCATGTTGCTGCAAATGTTGTGTAATCGTTCTTTCTGATGGCTGAGTAATATTCCATGATTATATATGGACCATATCTTCTTAATCCAGTCATCTGTTGCAGGGCATCTTGGCTCCTTCCACAATTTAGCTATTGAGGACAATGCTGCTATGAACATCGGGGTGCATATGGCCCTTCTCTTCACCATGTCTGTATCTTTGGGGTAAATACCCAGTAGTGCAATTGCTGGATCACAGGGTAGTTCAATTTTTAACTTTTTAAGGGACCTCCATACTGTTTTCCAAAGTGGCTGTACCAACTTGCATTCCCACCAACAGTGTAAGAGGGATTCCCTTTCTCCTCATCCTCTCCAACATCTGTTGTTTCCTGCCTTGTCAATTTTTGCTATTCTAACTGGCATAAGGTGATATCTCAAAGTGGTTTTGATTTGAATTTCCCTGATGGCCAATGGTTTTGAACACTTTTTCATGTGTCTGTTATCCATTTGTATGTCTTCATTGGAAAAGTGTCTGTTCATATCTTCTGCCCATTTTATGATTTGATTATTTGTTTCACGTGTTTTGAGTTTGAGAGGTTCTTTGTAGATCTTGGATACCAGTCCTTTATCTGTGGTGTCCTTTGCAAATATATTCTCCCATTCCGTGGGCTGTCTCTTAGTTTTTTTGACTGTTTCCTTGGCTGTGCAGAAGCTCTTTATCCTGATAAAGTCNTTTTTATCTTGATGAAGTCCCACAAGTTCATTTTTTCTTTTGTTTCTCTTGCCTTTGCAGATGTGTCATGAAAAAAGTTGCTGTGGCTGATGTCAAAGAGGCTGCAGCCTGTGTTCTCCTCTAGGATTTTGATGGATNCTCTAGAATTTTGATGGATTCCTGTCTCACATTGAGGTCTTTCATCCATTTGGAGTTTATTTTTGTGTATGGTGTGAGAGAGTGGTCAAGTTTCATTCTTTTTCATATAGCTGTCCAATTTTCCCAGCACCATTTATTGAAGAGACTGTCTTTTTTCCACAGGATGTTTTTTCCTGCTTTGTCAAAGATTAGTTGCCCAAAGAGCCGAGGGTCCATTTCTGGGTTCTCTATTCTGTTTCATTGGTCTATGTGTCTGTTTTTGTGCCAATACCATGCTGTCTTTGTGACCACAGCTTGGTAGTATAGCTTGAAACCTGGCAACGTGATGCCCTCAGCTTTGTTTTTCCTTTTCAACAATTCCTTGGCGATTCGGGGCCTTTTCTGGTTCCATACAAATTCAAGGGCTATTTGTTCTAGTCTTTGAAAAATGTTATTGGTANGTGTCTGTTTTTGTGCCAATACCATGCTGTCTTTGTGACCACAGCTTGGTAGTATAGCTTGAAACCTGGCAATGTGATGCCCTCAGCTTTGTTTTTCCTTTTCAACAATTCCTTGGTGATTCGGGGCCTTTTCTGGTTCCATACAAAATCAAGGGCTATTTGTTCTAGTCTTTGAAAAATGTTATTGGTGTTTTGATCAAGATGGCATTGAAAGTGTAGATTGCTATGGGTGGCATAGACATTTTAACTATGTTTATTCTTTTGATCCATGAGCATGGAATATTTTTCCATCTTTTTGTGTCTTCTTCAATGTCTTTCAAGAGTGATTTGTAGTTTCTAGAATATAGATCCTTTACATCTCTGGTTAAGTTAATTCCAAGATATCGTATGATTTTTGGTGTTATTGTAAATGGAATGGATTCCCTAATTTCTCTTTCTTCCGTCTCATTGTTCGTGTATAGAAATGCAACTGATTTCTGAGTATTGATTTGGTATCCCGCCACATTACTGAATTGCTCTTTAAGTTCTAGTAATTTGGGAGTGGATTCTTTTGGGTTTTCCATATAGAGTATCATGTCATTTGCGAAGAGAGGCAGTTTGACTTCCTTGCCGATTTTGATACCTTTTATCCCTTTTTGTTGTCTGATTGCTGTTGCAAGGACTTCTAGTACTATGGCGAGAGTGGGCATCTTTGTTGTGTTCCTGATCTTAATGGAAAGGCTTTCAGCTTTTCCCCATTGAGAATGATATTTGTTGTAGGCTTTTCATAGATGGTTTTTATGAAATTGAGGAATGTACCCTCTATCCCTACAACCCGAAGGGTTTTAATCAGGAAAGGATGCTGTATTTTGTCAAATGCTTTTTCTGCATCAGTTGAGAGGAGCGTATGGTTCTTGACTCTTTTCTTGTTGATATGATCTATCACACTGATCGATTTGCAAATGTTGAACCACCCGTGCATCCCAGAGATGAATCCCACTT
Source organism: Ailuropoda melanoleuca (assembly GCF_002007445.2). Lineage (NCBI taxonomy): Eukaryota > Metazoa > Chordata > Mammalia > Carnivora > Ursidae > Ailuropoda > Ailuropoda melanoleuca. The sequence continues at coordinate 93,022,943 of NC_048224.1, read as the reverse complement.
GGTCTTGATGGATAATCCTTTTAATGAGCTGTTGGATCCTATTAGCTAGGATCTTGTTGAGAATTTTGGCATTCATATTCATCAGGGATATCAGTCTTAATTCTTCTTTTTGATGGGGTCTTTGCCTGGTTTGGGGATTAAGGTAATACTGGCCTCATAGAATGAGTTTAGTAGTTTTCCTTCTGTTTCTATTTTTTTGAAACAGCTTCAGGAGAATAGGTATTATTTCTTCTTTGAATGTTTGGTAGAATTCCCTGGGGAATCCGTCAGGCCCTGGACTCTTGTTTTTGGGGAGGTTTTTGATTACTGCTTCAATCTCTTTATAATTAATCAGTCTGTTTCAATAATCAGTTTCTTCCTGTTTCAGTCTTGGTAGTGTATAGGTTTCCAGGAAGGCATCCATTTCTTCCAGGTTGTTTAATTTATTGGCATAAATTGTTAATAAAAGTTTCTAATGATCCTTCCTCTTTCATTGGTGTTGGTTGTGATCTCTCCCCTTTCATTCATAATTTTATTAATTTGGGTCCTTTCTCTATTCTTTTGAATAAGTCTGGCCAGTGGCTTATCGATCTTATTTATTCTTTCAAAGAACCAGCTTCTAGTTCTGTTGATCTGCTCTACTGTGCTCCTGGTTTCTAATTCATTGATCTCTGCTCTAATCTTGATCACCTGCCTTCTCGTGCATGGGTTAGGCCTGTTCTTCTGTTCCAGCTCCAGCTTCTTGAGGTGAGAATATAAAAACTGCATATTAGATTTTTCTATTCTTTTGAGTGAGGCTTGGATGGCTATGTATTTTCCCCTTAGGCCTGCCTTTGCAGTGTCCCACAGATTTTGGACTGATGTGTTTTCCTTCCCATTGGTCTCTAGAAATTGTTTAAACTGATTTTTAATTTCCTGGCTTACCCAATCATTCTTGAGCAGGATGGTTCTTAGTTTCCAAGTGTTTGAGTTTCCTCCAAATTTTTCCTTGTTATTGAGTTCCAGTTTCAAAGCACTGTGGTCTGAGAATATGAAAGGGATAATCTCAGTCTTTTGGTATTGGTTGAGACCTGTTTTGTGACCCAGTATATGGTCTATTCTGGAGAAAGTTCCATGTGCATTCGTAACGATGAGTATTCTGTTGTTCTGGGGTGTAGTGTTCTGTATATATCTATGAGGTCCACCTGGTCCAGTATATCATTCAAAGCTCTTGTTTCTTTGTTGATTTTCAGCTTGGGTGGTCTGTCTATTGCTGATAGTGGGGTGTTGAGGTATTATTACTACTAATAACGTATTATTATCAATATGTCTCTTTATTTTGGTTAAGAGTTGGCTTGTGTATCTAGCTGCTCCCCTGTTGGGGGCATAGATATTTATAATTGTCATATCCACTTGTTGGATACATCCTTTAAGAGTATTATAGTAACCTTCTGTATCTCTAACTACAGTCTTTAGTTTAAAATCTAATCTGTGTGATATGAGNTACCTAAATTGTTAGGTCATATAACCAAAAGCACAGGAGATTAAAAAAACAAAGACAAAAAGAAGTGGGACTACAACAAAAGAAAAATCTGTGTAGTGAAGGCAACAGTAAACAAAATGAAAACACAGAACCTACAGAGATGAGAGAGAAAATATTTGCAAACCACTTATCTGAAATCAGGGATTAACACTGAAAATATATAAGGAACTCATATAACTCAATGGCAAAAAACCAAATAGCTCAATTAAAAAATGGACAAAGGAATGAACAGATAATCTTCCAAAGAAAACATACAAATGGCCAACAGGTATATAAAAAGATATGCAACATTGGAGCACCTGCATAGCTCAGTCTGTTAACCATCTGAGTCTTGATTTTGGCTCAGGTTATGATCTCAGGGTAATGAGGTAGAGCCCGTGTCATGCTCCCTGCTGGGCTTGGAGCCTGCTTAAGATTTTCTCTCTCCCTCTCCCTCTCTCTTTCTCTCTCCCACTCCCTCCCCTATAAAAAAAAAAAGATACTCAATATAGTCTGTTAGGATGGCTATTATCAAAAAGATAAGAGAGAAGTGTTGGTGAGAGAGTTTTAAAATTGAGGAGTCCTACAGCTTTGCTCTTTTTCAAGATTGTATAGCTATTGCATCTAAATAATGCTTGTGGTGACTCTCATAAGTTTTGGTATGTTGTCTCTTTTTTCATTCATTTCCAAGTATGTTCTAATTTCCTTTTTATATTTCATCTTTAACTCATTGATAATTTAGAAACATATTTTAAATTCATATATCATGAATTTCCCAAATATCTTTCAATTATTATTTTAAATTTTATTCAGTTATGAATAAATATGCTTTCTATGTTTTCAATTCTTTTGAATTTATTGAGACTTATTTTATGGCTTAATATATGGTATGATTTCTCTTGGAGAATATCTCATGTGCACTGTAGTGCACATGAATATGTATCCTTGTGTTTTGGGGTAGAACGTTATATAGATGTCTGCTAGGTTTAGTTGGCTTGTAGTTTTGTTTGAGACTTCCATTTCTTTTTGGTATTCTGTATAGTTGTTATATCCATTATGAAAGTGAGATATTGATGTCTCCAACTCATGGAACCTAGACATCAATACTTCTTTTTTAATCCCCTTGCATTACAATGGGTAGTCACATATGAGAAAAAAGAAAAGTGTTCTGAACAGTGCCATTATAGAGCAGTGGTTTTGGGCCCAAGCTGATATGAGAACTGTTTGGTCATAGCCTGTGACATAAGTACCAAAATTGAGCATTAGAATTTATATGCTTTACTAACAATTTAACATGATAATTTTGTGCCTGCTGACTATATTGAATTTTTATTCTATATGACTTTTGTTTTTCTATATTGCCTTTTACTGTATTTTTAATAAGTAATTTTTTGTTATAGATTGAAAAAATATTTTCTTCCACATAAATAATTTGAAAAAGATTAAGCATTAACATTTTCATACAGTAGTATGTCTGTGGGCCTTTATTTTAATTTTTAGAAAAAACACCATTCTCTTTCTACCACTCCTGTCAACCCAGGAAAAAGTTCAGTTCTCTCTGTCACTGTAAGTATGTGGGTAGGTAGTAGATAGATCATAGCTAACATAGATTTGCTCCAAAACTTTCCATTTTGTGTGTGTGTTCTGTCCCATATCTCAGTTCTAACCTTCATAGCAGATTATAATTTCATATAATTATATGGGTCGAGGATTGAATGAGAGGAGAAGAAACAGAGATAAAGATGGTGGACCTTAAAGGGATCTGAAGTGTCAAAAGTTGCTTGTCTTGGGGGCAACTGGGTGGTCAGTTGGTTGGGCTTCGGACTCTTGATTTTGGCTCAGGTCATGATCTCAGGGTCCTGGGATCAAACCCAGCGTAGGGGGAGTCTGCCTGAGATTTCACCCCCCCCCTTTGCCTTTCCTCCGCTCATGCGCTCTCACTCCCTCTCTCTAAAAATAAATGTGTGTGTGTACATCTATATTTAAAGTTGCTTGGTTTGTTTGTATATGACTCACTGGGGCATTAGTTTTATAAAGTTTGAACATGTTATAAGCCTTATGGCAGTTGTCGTTGAAGATAGAACAATTAAATATTGAAAGCAGAAAATAATAACTAAAAGAACTGGGACACAGTGGAAATCAGGAGTAGCAGTTAGGAGCAGGGTGAATGAGTCATTCTTGAGTAGCAGGAGGGAAAACACATCTTCTGTGACTATTGTGATGGTGCTAGGCATAGACAGGTGTATGTTTGCTTCCTCCTACTCTTTTTTCAGGTATAATGTGAGATTTATTACTCTTAAATGCATTATTCTAATGATGTTGAGATTGGAGGAATACAGTTTGTTCAATGGCATTTTCTTTTAAACCCCATAGGCAAAATTCAGATAGCATGAAAAACTCCTCACTAGTTGGGTGAAATGTTTACTCATATGAAACCAATCAATCACTTTGGGATATTTGTACTTTATTTGCAAAAGTTGTCATTCATGAAATGCTGCATTTGTTTACTAAAATAATCTGTTAAGTGTGCAGGAATGAACATTTTAATTCAATAATTGTTTAATGTCTCATACATTCATTCCTAAGATATCATCTGAAATTTTAAATACTCCGACATATAAGGAAAAAATTGCAAATTGTGAAGTATGGATATGCTTTATATTTTTATATTTCCCTCTTTTATTAGACAAGTTATAATCTACATTTCAATGTTTATTATTATTCCCTAAGTAATTTTTTTAAAGATTTATTTATTTATTTTAGAGGGGGTAGGGGCAGAGAGAGAGGGAGAGAGGGGCTCAATCTCAGGACCCTGAGATCATGACCTGAGCCAAAATCAAGAGTCAGACTCTTAAGCAAATGAGACACCCATGAGCCCCTCCCTAGGTAATTTGTTCATCAAATATATTATTAAAGTAATTCTCATAAATATTTAAAGAGCACTTTATACATAATTTGTCAAATTTTCTCATGCATAAAATACATGTTTTGGGGGTGTCTGGCTAGCTTAGTCAGTAGAGCATCTGACTCTTGATCTCAGGGTGCTGAACTTGAGCCCCATGTTGGGCGTGGATATTACATAAAATAAAAATGTACTTTCTTACATTTTTTCAATATGTACACCATGTATANACACCATGTATGGATTTATACAAAATCAAAACTATCCCCTGAATTATTTTCTCTAGTACATTGACATTACTATTTGTCACCTCATAGATTCCTCAGATTGTGTGTATATAGTATATATACACACATGTATTTTATATATACATAAGTGTGTATATAGTATATATACACACATGTATTTTATATATACATAAGATATACATATATATACATATATATACACCACATACTACACATATTTATGTGTATATGTTATTTATATATATAGGTATTTATATATACCTATATAGATATAGTATGTATATCATATATATTATAGTGTATAGTGGAGAGTAAGTTTCTACAGTAATTAACTGGGATGCTAATCTCCAGTGTGGCATCTCAGATAACATACAGAAAACAATGGCCAATTTGGATCACAGCATTTTGGAAAAAATTGACTGATAATTTGTTTTCTACCATCATGATGGGAGAAATCTATATCTCCTGTAAAATCGAAGTATGGGGAGGACACTTTTATAATCTTGGTATCACTGAAGATGTATCATTAAAACATCTTCCTATTTTCATAGGAATCATTAAAACATCTTCCTATTTTCCTCCTAATTTGCTATCATTCATCAAGATAACAACATACTATAACACAGAAACAGAATCAGAAACAGAATCATTGGAAAAAACAACAAGCAAGAAAGTTAGGGGGATTGCCACCTACAGGTTACTGTCCTTGTAAGATAAGCATTTCATTAGATTTTTTCACCAGAAGTTTATAGCATCTCATCATTTGTCACTAATCTGGTTATAAACATTGTTTGCTCTAGTAAACATTGTTTGCTCTAGTAAATCTAGTAAATCCCTAAATCTGTGCATTTAATATGCTATAAGACCCACAAATTCTTACCCTATATGTTCAGCATCTGATTATCAAAGACTTAAAATTGTGCAATCTACATATACCATGGAAGAAGAAATGTGATCTTTCTCTTATGTATCAACAAAAATGACACATGATAAATAGGCTAGAGAGTAAAATATATATGATATAAGGGAATGGGTGCTCTAAGAATTCTTACTCAGTGTATTTATGAAAATGAAGATATCAAATAAAAGCTGTCAGGAAACATACAGATTCTCAATAATGATACAGATGAAAAAGAACCATGTCCAAAGTCTCCTGCATTTCATCATGAGCCATCAATCCTATATTTGAATGTTTTGGTTAATATTGTACACAATATAACACTTAGAAATGCCACAAATTTCAGGATAAAGATAACAAATATAAATTTTTATCTTGCGCTTTTTTAGAATTGAGATGAAATAACATAAAAGCAACCATTTTAAAGTGAACATTCAGGGGGCGCCTGGGTGGCTCAGTCGGTTAAATGTCTGCCTTTGGCTCAGGTTTTGATCCCAGGGTCTTAGGATCAAGCCCCATATCGGGCTCCCTGGCCAGCTGGGAGCCTGCTTCTCCCTCTCCTGCTGCTGCTCCACCCTGCTTGTGCTTTTTCTCTTTCTCTCTCTGTCAAATAAATCAGATCTATAAAACAAAACCAAAAACATTTCATAAAGTGAACATTCAGTATAATTTATACATTTATAATGTTGTTCAATTCACAATTCACAATGTTATGTTGGATGTTTCATAAATGCATCTAATAACGTTGAGGCATTCTCTTCTCTTCCTAGTTCTCTGTTTTTTGTCAGGAAAGTATGTTAGATTTTGTCAAATGTTTTTTCTGCATTAACTGAGATAATTGTGTTTTTTTTTCTTTTGCACTCTTAAGTATTGTTGACTCTGTTTCTTAATTGCCACATATTTATGAATTTTTCAATTTCCTTCTGTTATTGATTTTTAGCTTCTAGCTTTTAAGATCTATTGAGAATTGTTTTGTGGTCTAACATACAGTCGATCCCAGAGAATGTTTCTTGGGTACTTGAGAAGAATGTGTATTCTGTTACAGTTGGGTGGGGTATGCTATATATGTCTGTTGCATTTAGTTTACAGTTGTATTAGTTTGCCAGGGCTTTTGTAACAAAGTAGCGCAACAACCTGGCTTAACCAACTAAAGCCTCCTATTCCACCATCTTGCTGATGTCACTCCCCTCTTCTTAAATTTCT
>NC_048224.1:92957761-93016112 GCF_002007445.2 Ailuropoda melanoleuca | reverse complement strand
AGCAGGAGAGACTGATGATAACATTAAACCCAAAGGGCTAAAAACAATAGGAAGCAGGATAAAATTCTGCTCTTCATAGGTCATAGAAAACTGAGAATGATCAACAGGTTTGTATCAGTGTGCCTCTCCATTCTTAGCGGGTTCCTGGTGCAAGGATACTCCAACATCAACAGGGAATAAATTCAGAAAACTTCACCATACGACGGCATTAGAAATCAGTTTTGTTTAGGCTTACACTGGAATCTATTTGTGTATTGTGATGATAATGATGAAGAATATAGTATGTTAGAAACAGCACCACCTTTTATTTCCATTAATTCTCATCTTCTAAAGCACTTTGACATGACTTAATCATTTTATCTTTTTGGTATCCCTATGAACTCGTGGAAACAGCTTGTATAATCCTCCCTTTATGAAGCAGCAAACAAAATTCTCTGATGTAGTAAATGTAATGGGCATAAACACTCTCAAACTGCATGGAAAGTGAAATCAAACTTCTTCCAACTCCTGCTTCTTTTGTCTTTACATATGCTACTCTGGCAGAATTTGTCACAATCTGTTAAAATAAGCTTGTAACCAAAAGTGTCATTATGTAATGTGAAACAGAGCAGGTTAAGTGTATCATATTGTTTGTCACATTTTTTTAATGTGTCCACTCCTTTAATATTTGACAATTTTTTTTAAAAACATTTTAATGTATGATGCCATTTAAAGTTATCTACATGTGTGCATTGAGAGAAAGTCAAACATTTCTTATAATATTTCTGGAACTTTTTATTTCCTGCAGAAAGCAATTTTAAAGTAAGCATTAAATTAAATTTATGTATTTATGTATTTATTTATTTATTTTTGTTTCAAAGTTTTTATTTAAATTCCAGTTAGCATGTAGTGTAATATTAGTTTCAGGGGTAGAATTTAATTATTCATCACCTATATATAACACCCAGTGCTCATCACAAGTGCCTTCCTCAATACCCATCACCCATTTAACCCATCCCCCGCCCCCCTAACAATTCTGTTTGTTCACTATAACTAAGAGTCTGTTTTATGGTTTGTCTCTCTCTTCCTCCCCCCCATGTTCATCTGTTTTGTAAGAAAGCATTTTAACAAAAAAAAAATTCTTATTCATTTTCTCAAAAAATGTAAGAATTAGAACTTCTTGATAACAGTCAAACTTCAGTATATTTTAAGAAAGCTATCATAATCTGCATATTTCAAAAAGTTAAATGAAAATGACAAATTAGATAAGAAAAGCTCCTCTCAGGGCACCTGATGTGGCTTATTTGGTTGAGCAGCAGACTCATGATTTCGGCTCAGGTCCTGACCTCGGGGTCACGGGGATTGAACCCCAAGCTGGGCTCTGAGTTCAATGTGGAGTCCTTTTGTCCCTCTCCTTATCCCTCCCCCTGCGTGTGCATTCTCTCTCTAAAATTAAAAAAAGAAAAAATCTAAAAAGAAAAAAAAAGAAGAAAACCTCCTATCATTTTCAATTAAATTATAGAGGATTTGAGATGATAATTCTATTCAAAAGAACTTCCCCGTATATCTCAAAATGCTTTTTTAAAGATATTTTAAAAAGATAAAGGAATTAGTTGAGACTACTTATCTAGATGGAAGAAATATCAGTGAAAGTATAAATTGTCATTTTTATATCTGAGAACTTGCTATTGAATTTTTTTTCTTTTACTTAAATTATATTCCTTACTAGTTTAGGAAATCTCAGTTACAAATGAAAATTAAAGTGGTATGAAAGGATATAATCTCTATTGAGTTCTTTAATCAACTGAAGCAAATGCACATTTTATATAAATGCACCTTATCGAAGCGGTTCTTTGTATAAGTGAATCTGTGGAAAATAAGTTTTAAATCATTATGTATCATAATATCAAAAATAGGATGGTAACCATAGTTTGCTGTAATCACAACTCAGGTGAATCTTAAGGGAACATAAAAAACTTATGAAATAAATTACTAGGGATCTTCAGGATTGTAATAATGCAATAACCTGATACAACTTGTTAATGTTTAATATTAGATATTCTGGGTGGGGGGGTGTCCATGAATTAAAGCAGTTTACTGTACTGTGCCACTTTTTAAGTGTAAATATTGATATTAAATGTCATGACTTTATCTTATGGCATTTTAATCCCATTTTCTGATGAAAAAACTAACATAAAAATATGATGAAGGAGTAGAATTCCAATATTGCAAATGCTACATAAATGTTTCTTATGTTGACTGGCTTTCCATGCCTTATGATAAGTATTCTCTATAATATATTTTTTTCTTAATCTAATTCATGCTTAACTAAACACTAGAACTATAATATTAAAGAAAAATTATTTAAATATATTCACAATATTAAAAATGTATATAATAAACATTTTCAACAATTAGATATTTTCAAAAAAATAGTAAAAGGAAAGGAAATTAGTGTTTATTAATCTACTACCATTAGCCAGACTCTTGCCTAAAACTTTATATACTTGTCACTCGATTTTTTTTATCAACCACATGAAATAAATATTGCTATTTCTACTTTATGTACTCAAAAGCACAGTCTCTGAGACAAGTAACAACATGCCCAAAGAGACAAGGAAGTAGAGAAGTATAAATACAAACATGATTCTGACTAATTTTTCATGTTGTTCCTCATCAACTACTCAATAAAATATAAGCGTTTGGACACATTTAAAACATCTACTTATTTAGGTTCTCTGAGAAGTTAAGCAATTAGCCATTTATTGAACAAAAAACACATGCTTGAAAACAAAATCTTTTAGTTTATATAAATGTCATGTCCTTTATGACTTAAATTGCCTACTGATTTCAATGGACTTTTACACAAATTTATTCTAAATTATTTATATTTCTTTAATTAAAATAATATGTTCTGGAATCGTTTTGTTTATTTGAATTCTTTGAAACTAAAATGTTTTGGCTTAGCAAGGTAGCTTGCCTTAGTTTTCATTACCAATATCATTTTCTAGATTGGAATCTTTGAAATTTTTGCCATGTCAAATATCATATGCCATCTATCAGCATGATATGTGAAATTACAGCAATGACATTAAAGTTGCACTATGATGACAGTCTTTTCTGTTTAAATGTGCAGCATTTTATTTTCAGAAGGAATTTATTTGCTATTTCTTTTAGCATTCTCTTTTGGAAGGCAATTTATCATGTTTGATCTACATTGTTCATTATTTAAGATTTTTGCTGGTATTGTTTTGACACCTAATGCAAGAATCTTACAAAACTGAAAACATTTTTTTCTGTATCTCATATTCTAATTTAATCTCATGTTGTCATATTTCATTTTGCATAGAAGAGTTTTCACTAGTGGCTTTAAATATAACAGAGTTGAAAATGAAAACATTTTAAAATTGGTTTATCTTTTATTATTGTACCAATCTCATCTTTTTGAGTGTTGAAATCATACACATCCAGACTCTAATTAAATGTATTTCTAATACCTCACGCCCAGGGTATGTATGCGTCTTAAGGCACAAAATAAAAAGCCATATTATTATTAAAAGAAGGTTGGTTTAATAGAAAATGCATTTCCATCATCAGGGGCCTAATTATCTATTTATGCATGAAGAAAAAGTTACAGTCAATGCAGGTATATTGTTGTTAAATAAAGCCTTTATTTTTAAAATATAGTACAAAGCAGGAGAACTGGGATTTACTCTATATAAGAAATCTATCACTCCTGCCTTCATAATTTAGATTTCTGTGACTTTTTAATCATTGAATTATATATGCTCTATTGAGTTGAGAAGTTCAAGAAGTAGCAAATTTCTAACATATCCTGCATGCCATTTTTTTGACTGTTAAACATTTAGACATAAATTGCATACAGTGAAATGCACAGATTTTAAGTATTGTATTTTAATAGTTTTGGCAAATGTTTATACTCTTATAGCCCACAGCTGTATAAAATACAGAATATTCATCATCAGAGAGTCAATTCTCTCCCAAATCCTAATAAACCATTATAATATAGTCTTAATTAGAACTTCATATAGTGGAAATACAATTAGAAACACTGTTAGAGGATAATAATTAACAAAATTATATAACATTAACTTGTAAAACATTATTTTCTTCTTTTACGCATTGTCTATGGTTTAAGGAATGATGTAACACCCCGAAATGCAACTAACACTGTAAAATTTGATTAAAAAAGCTTAAATATGTTCTGATTAATGGGAGGTAGATGCCCACATTTTTTTTCTTTTTTGAATATATGATTGGATGTTTGTGTAGTTATATCATTCAGATTTCAGAATCATTTTCTGTGATATAGCCTAGGTTCTCTTTCAGACTGGTGTTGGAAAATAGTATTGATTTTTTGTTGATCTTACAATTGACTATCTTATTAAGCATTCTTAATAGGTCTGAACAGTGGACATTTTTGTTTGTTTCTTTTGTTTTTCTTGCCTGATGATCCTATTTTAAGCAAATAATACTTTAAACACATATACAACTACAAATTTTTAAAAAAGATTTTATTTATTTGTTTGAGAGAGAGAGAGGGAAAGCATGAGCAGGGACAGGAGCAGGGGAACAGGGACAAGCAGACTCCGTGCTGAGCACAGAGCCTGGTGCAGGACTTGATCTCACGACCCTGAGATCATGACCTGGGCCGAAATCAAGAGTTGGCCACCTACTTGAATAAACCACCCAGGTGCCCCACAACTACAATTGTTTTTAAAGATTTTATTTGTTTACTTATTTGAGGGAGAGAGAGCATGAGCTGGGGGAGAGGGACAAGCAGGCTCCACACTGAGTGTGGGCTTGTTCTTAAGACCCTGAGATCATGACCTGAGCTGAAATCAAGGGTCCAGTGCTTAACCGACTGAGCCTCCCAAGTGCCCCACAACTACACGTTTATATTAAAAAACTCAATGGAACAATTGGCCAATCATGTAAAGTTAAAAAGTCAGTCTCATTTCCAGGCAGTTACTGAGTTGCCTCCTCCCTCTCTGAAAGACCATTTGCTCTTCATGAATTTTGACGGGTTCCCTGGGGTTTAAGACAACATTAGTATTTTTAGTTCAACATTAGTGTGTTTGAGAAACAGTATAGTGTATTAATATTTGACCGTTAACATTGATATCACATACTAATGTATACCATACTTGTATTCTCAAGATTCTTCCTGGATTGAACATTGTACCTTTCTTTAATAGGCAATAATTATAAATAAGATAATTTGCACATCACTATAGAACTAAAATTTCTGTCCGTGTAGTAAAACCACCTTATCAAATAACAGTTAATACTCAGAGCAATACTACCTTCTTTTATCCTTAGAAAATTTGTAGCTAGTGATCTTTTAAATAGATACAAAATAATTAGAAAACACTACTATTAGCCACTTGTAGTTTAAACAAGCTTCAATGTTATGTTTAACTAATAATGATTTATTCTAAAATCTAATGGTTAAATTTATTAATACATTTTTCTTTAATCAAATATTTATTAAATTTTTTAAATTTCTTTCTAGAAAGCTGCATTCCTTAGTTGGCAAGCAAGAACATAAATATCCCAATTTTCATGACTCCCTACTTTCCTTACTCTGTCTTAGACTTTAAATGCCAGTCTTTGAGCAACAGACAGCAAAAGACAAACCCACAAATCAAACTAAGGTACAGTAGGGCAGTGTTTTTCTGAGAAGGTCAGAGTATCAAGTATGCTGTCACCGAATAAAAGGGCTATTTGATGGGAATAGTTGAGAGTTGTTGGTAATGCCTCCTTCTCCCTTTGGGGCATTACCTGCTGATATTTCAATTTAGAATCAGTAAAGAATGTTGACTGTGAGTGGAGCATTGTGCTAGATTTATTCATTTTTCTCTCATTCTTTCATCTCTCAAGTTTTCAATTATCTATTATGCACCAGTCATATTCTAATGTCTGAGCTTATCTCTGTTATCTGTCTTTGAGAAACTTGCAATGTAGAAGTGTGGGAATATTGTCAAAAAAATGCAGAAAGTGCTACATTACTGATATAGGCAGAGATGTGCAGCAGAGCAGCATATTGAGAACTCAGTCAGACTGTACCAGGCAATCCTTAGAAAGAGAAATACTGGTTAATTATTAAAGAATGACTAAGAATTCATCAGAGGAAGAAAAGAAAGAAGGACAATATCTCTGCTTCTATGCTTTTTAAAGAGGTGAGGGAACTCCGGTTTTTAAAATCCTTATCTTAGAAAAGTAATTTAATTAAATAAATGACATGGTAAAATAAGATAAATCATCTCTCTTAACCAAGTTTCGCTGAATATCCATGTCATATTCTTTTTCAAATAAAAGCTATCACATGATTATACTGCTTTTTATGAGCCCTTGTCAGGTAAATCTCTATTCTGATGAAGTGTTAGAGAATATCCTTTCATTTTTCTCTTTCCCTGGATCCTTGAATATAAAGCACATTAAGGGCTCAACTGATAAAATAGAAATACAGATGAACATTATCAAGTTTTCACCTGCAAATGTGTTCTTTGAAATCTCAGTAGAATTTAGCAATTTTGATTATACTCATGTACCAGAAAAATCTCTTACAGTCTTCTATTTTGATATTCTCATTTGCATAATTTACATTTTCCTTCTCCCATTTTCCAACGTTTCTCATAAACATGAACATTTCATACATCCAGTTGTTTAATTTTTTTAAAAGATTTTCTTTATTTATTTGAGAGAGAGAGAAAGAGAGAGAGCACAAGCCAGGGGAAAGGCAGAAGGAGAAAGAGATTCCCTGCTGAGCAGGGAGACTGATGCAGGGCTTGATCCCAGGAGCCTGATGCAGGGCTTGATCCCAGGACCCTGGGATCATGACCTGAGCGAAAGAGAGATGTTTAACCATCTGAGCCACCCAGGCACCCCCATTCAGTTGTTTATTTGCACTCCCATATCTGTACTTCATCATGTACAATTCATTCATTCACACATTCAATCATTTTATTACCTTTTACTATTTTCCCGATATTTATATATTTTCAAACCTATAGAACAGTTACAAGAATGAAACAAAGAACACTCAGAACCCAGTTTATCAAAGAACACTATCACTATTTATCCCAAATACTATAATTGTTAGCATTTTATCCTCCCTCTCCTTTTTACTGCTCTTTTTTTTTCTCTCTTTTCCTTTGTCTCTTCTCTCTTTCATCTTCTTCCCTTCATAAAACAGACATAGAAAGAGTTGTGGAAATGGAATATATATTTTAAAAAATGATATTTTGTTATGCCTAGGTACCAAATGCAGTGCATCTAAAAACAAGATAACTTTCTAATTTTATAAAGGTGCAAAACTCTCCATCATGAAACCAAAATCCCAAATCTCATTTAAATTATGCCAGCTGTCCCAAAAAAGATTCTTTCCTACTTTGTGTTAAGGTCCTATTTAGAAGAAACATTATATTTAGTTGCCACATCTCAAAAATGTGTTGATTTCTGGACTATTTCTCCTTTGTCTTTCCCTGTGTTCTACATCTTTGACAGTCTTAAAAGACATAGGCTTACCATTCTATAGAATGATCCTGTATGTGTTCCTGCCCAATATTTTCTCATGACCAGACTTTGGCAATGTCCTCTTGATGGGAACACTGTAAAATGATTCTTATCTCTTCCCACAGCATCACATCACATGTGTATGATGTAGACCATTCTAACCCCTGGTGATGTTAACCTTAATTAATGTTTCTTAGACTTTTCCATGTAAAGTCATCATCCATACCTTTATATGTCATATATTTTGAGGAAGATATTCTGATAGTACTACTACTGTATGCTAAGCATTTTAAATGCTCTTGAAATATATCAATGGAAAAAAAAAACAGTGTCATAGAAAAATGATCTCTGTGCTTCTGAGCTAAAATATATTGTGAAACAGAGTTCAGGATAAAGAGGAGCTATAGCTTTATTGCTTTGCCAGGCAAAGGAGGCTGCAGAAGTCTACGGCCTTCAAAAAAATGCAAGCCCTCTGAGAGGAAGGGGCTGCGGGGTTTTACAGGGAAATATAAGATAGATCTTGCTGATTTGGACAGAAATTTTGAATATGCTCCCAGCCTTGTTTGTCAAGACTTTAGGGTGGTACTGGGTTCCTGAAACAAAAGGCTAAGAAGGGAGGAAGGGAGGTTTGCAGAAGAGAGGAAAAAGATTACTTAGTTTAAAATCCAGCTTTGTACAGTCAACAAAACTAAGAGTCAGCCCACAGAATGGAAGAAGATAATTGTAAATGACATTACAGATAAAGGGTTGATATCTAAGATCTATAAAGAACTTCTCAAACTCAACACTCAAAAAACTAATAACCCAGTCAAAAAATGGGCAGAAGCCATGAACAGACACTTCTCCAAAAAAGACATACAAATGGCTAACAGACACATGAAAAAATGCTCAACATCACTAGCCATAAGGCAAATACAAATCAAAACCGCAATGAGATACCACCTTACACCAGTTAGTGGCAAAAATTCACAAGACAGGAAACAACAAATGTTGGCGAGGATGTGGAGAAAGGAGAACCCTCTTACATGGTTGGTGAGAATGCAAGCTGGAACAGCCACTCTGGAAAACAGTATGGAGGTTCCTCAAGATATTAAAAATAGAGCTACCCTACGACCCAGCAATTGCACTACTAGGTATTTACCCCAAAGATACAGATGTAGTGAAAAAAGGGGGCACATGCACCCCAATATTCATAGCAGCAATGTCCACAATAGCCAAATTGTGGAAGGAGCCGAGATGCCCTTCAACAGATGAATGGATAGAGAAGATGTGGTCCATATATACAATGGAATATTACTCAGTCATCAGAAAGGATGAATACCCATCATTTGCATCGACATGAATGGAACTGGAGGGGATTGTGCTAAGTCAAGCAGAGAAAGACAATTATCATATCGTATGGTTTCACTTACATGTGGAACATAAGGAATAGCATGGAGGACATTAGGAGAAGGAAGGGAAAAAAGAAGGGGGGTGGATATCAGAGGAGGAGACAAACCATGAGAGACTATGGACTCCGGGAAACAAACTGAGGATTTTAGAGGGGTCAGGAGTGAGGGAATGGGTTAGCCCAGTAATGGGTATTAAGGAGGGCACGTATTGCATGGAGCATTTGGTGTTATACGCAAACAATGAATCATGGAACACTACATCAAAAACTAATGATGTACTGTATGGTGACTCGCATAACATAATAAAAAAAAAAAAACCAAAAAACAAAAAAACCTAAAGGCACAGCAGAAAAAAATAAATAAATAAAAGAACCCAAAGCACCTCCTTCAGGGAAGAGTCAAAAAAAAAATTAAAAAATAAAATAAAATCCAGCTTTGTGGAAACATTAGTGTAGCCATTTTGATTTTTGTTCAACTTTATGCTTTAAAGTGCTTTCAGTAAGGCTAAAAAAATCCCTGCTTACATGAAGTTTATATTTCAGTTAAGGAAGAAAAAGCCTTCAATATAAATAAGTAAATTGTGCAGTATGTTAGGTCTTTAAAAGTTAGAAAAAAAAGAAAGGTCATGGGGTGCCTGGGTGGCTCAGTCAGTTAAGCTTCCAATTCTTGATTTTGGCTCAGGTCATGATCTCCAGGTCATGAGATGAAGCCCACGTTGGGCTCCGTGCTGGGTGTGGGGCCTGCTTAAGATTCTCTCTCTCCCTCTGTCTCTCTGTCCCTCCCCCACTTGCTCATGCACACCCTTTATTTTTTTCTCTAAAAAAGAAAAAAAGGCCAAGATAAGTAGAATTGGTAGGTTTATGACAGGGTTTGAAGAGTGAATTATTTTTTGTTTATTAAAGCAGCTTTATTTAGATATAATTTGTATACCATACAATTAATTTCTTTAAAGTTTGAAATTTATTGGTTTTTAGTATATTCATAGAGTTGTGCAAACATCTTTTTTTTTTTTTTTAGATTTTATTTATTTATTTGAAAGAGAGTGAGAGAGATCACAGAGCTCCGAGAGGGAGAAGCTCAGCCTCTGAGCAGGGAGCCTGATGTGGGGCTTGATCCCAGCACCCCACGATCATGACCTGAGCCGAAGGCAGACACTTAACCCACTGAGCCACCCAGGCACCCCAAGTTCTGCAAACATTACCACAATACACTTAGAACATTTTCATCACCTCAGAAGAAAGCATGAGCATTAGCTGTGACTTCTCATTTTTCTCTAACTACCCCCTGGCCCTACGCAATCAATAATCTATATTCTGTCTTTCTTTTCTATTTGAACATTCCTTATAAATTATACAATTTGTGATCTTTTGTGATGGGGCTTCTTTAGTGTAGCAACTTGTTTTCAAGTTCATTTATGTTGTAGCATATATTATGAACTCATTCATTTTTGTTGATATATAATATCCTAATAAGTGGATACCTAACATTTTATGTATTAATTCCTTAGATTATGGGCATTTATTTCTAGTTTTTGGCTATTATGCAAAATTCTGCTATAAACATTGTTCCACACAAAAATAAACATTGTTGCACAAGTTTTTGTGTGGACATATGTTTTTATTTCTTTTGCAATAAAATGTATGCATAGGAGTAAAATTTCTGGGTCAAATGGTAAGCACTATGCTGAATTTTTTGAGGGACTATCAGATATTTTTCAAAATGACTGTACCATTTTACATTCCCACATATGATATATACTGGTTTCAGTTTCTCCACATCCTCACCAATCCTTTTTACCATCTATCTTTTTTTATTATACACATTCGATATGTGTGAAGTGGTAGCTCTGTGTGATTTTGAGTTGCATTTTCCTAATGGCTAATGATGTTACACTTCATTTTAGGTGCTTATTGTCAATTTGCATATTTCCTGTGGGGAATATCTATTCAGATACTTTTTATATTTTTTTAAACAAGAAATCCTTTTATCATAGAGTTATAATTGATCCTTTTATGCTCTAGATACAAGTGTCTTATATAAATATGATTTGCAAATATTTCCTTCCATTCTGTGGGCTGCTTTTTCACTTTTTTGATGTTATCTTTTAAAACAAAACATTGTTAAATTTTGATGAAGTCCAATTTATCTACTTTTATCTTTTGTCTCTTGCTTTTTGTGTCATATCTAAGAAATCTCTTTGCCTAAATACAGTTCACTAGATTTATTCCTGTATTTAACCTAAGAGCTTTAAATACTTAGCTCTTATATTTAAATTCATGATTTATTTTAAGTTATTTTTTGTTCACGGTGAGGAAGGAATCTAATTCTTTGCATGTGAATATCAGTTGCCCCAGAACTATTTGCCGAAAAGACTATTCATTAAGGATTGGATTATTTGGCCTTTGAAAAATATCAATTGACCATAAATATGAATGTTTATTTCTAGACTCTCAAAAAAAGACTGCTGCAAAAGCTACTTGGGATTATTATGAATTTGTAGGTCAATAATTGTCTCCTAGTAGTATTAAGTATTCTAATCCATAAGCATATGATTGTTTTTTATCATGGAAGGTTGTTGCATTTTGTTCAAATGCTATCTCTGTGTCTACTCCGATGATCCTGTGGTCTTTGTTAAATATAAATACGTATTTCTATTTTTTACATTACTGATTTTTGGACATTAAAACAACATAGATTCTGGAATAAATCCCACTAATCATGGTGTGTACTCCTTTTTATGCACTACTGGGTTTGGTATACTAATTTTTTGTGAGGACTTTTTGGTCTATAAAAGATACAATCTGCTACTTTTCTTGTGACACCTTTGGTTATGGCATCAGAATAATTCTGATTTCCTAGAATAGTTGTTTCTTTTTTTCTCTTCTGCATTTTGAAAGTTTTGTGAAGAATTAGAAGTAATTCCTCTCAACTTCTTGTTAAATATTTGGTAACATTCACCAGTGAATCTATCTAGGTCTGAGTTTTTTTTTTATGGGATATTATTAGCTCAATGTCTTTGTTATAGTTGTATTCCAATTCTCTATATTTTCTTGACCCAGTTTTAGTCATTTGCATGTTTTTAGGAATTAGTGCATTTCATCTAGGTTTTCTAATTTGTTGGCATATTTTGTTGCTCATATTGCTTGCAATCATTTTTCCTCTCTTCAGTCAGAATTATTGTTCCCTCTTTACTTCTTGATTCTGGAATTTATGTCTTTCTATTTGATTTGGTCATCCCATCTAGGGATTTGTCTTTTTCTCTTTTAAAAGAACCAAATTTGATTTTATTGATTTTGTTTCATTAATTTCCATTTTAATCTTTATTATTTCCTTACTTCTGTTAGTTTTAGGTTTAGCTTTCTCTTTTTTTTCCAGTGTTTTCCAGTGTTTCCAGATTTCATTTGTTAACTTGACATCTTCTTTAAAAAAAAATAGGTATATACAGTTATAAATTTCTCTGAAGCACTATTTTAGTTCCATTCTATAATTTTTGTTGTGTTGGAGTTTTGTTTTCATTGGTGTCATACTATTTTCTAATTTACTTTTGATCCCTTCTTTGACCATAGGCTATTTATAAATGTAATGTTCAATTTTCACATATTTTTACATTTCCCAAACTGTATGTTATTAATTTCTAATTTCATTCTTTTGTGGTCAGAGAACATATCCTGTGCAATGTTAATCTGTTAAATTTACTGATGCTTGCTTTATATCCTCTATTTTGGTCTTATGTTCCATATGTACTTTAGAAGAAAGTGTATTCTTTTTTGTTCTGTGGATTTTCCTGTAGATGTCTGTTAGGTTTAGTTGGTTTATTATGTTCTCTAAGTCTTCTGTTTCCTTGTTCATATGTGTTCCATCACTTTTTAGGGGTGAGGTGCTATATGCTTAGCCTTTATGTGGTTACATTTTGAATGACACATCTTGTTCTATTCATTTATTTTCAATCTATTTGTATCCTTTAAATCTAAGAGTGTCTTGTATATGTAACATATAGTTGGTTTTATATTTTTATTCAGTGGGATAACTCTGCTTTTTCATTGAATGATTTCATCCATTTATAGTTAATGTAATTATTGATGTCATTTTTCACATCTGCTACTTTGCTTTCTAAATTTCTTATGTTTTTTTTTGTTCCTCTTTAGACCCTCCATTTCTTTTGCATTAAATAAATACTTTCTAATGTAACATTATAATTCCTTTAATGACTTCCTCATTATATTTTTTGAATTATATTTTTAGTAGTAATATTCTAGGGTTTATAATATAACTCCAATTGTCTCAAAATTTCCATTGGATATGGAAATTTATTCCTATATACCACTATTCCTTCCTCTCCCTTATTATGCTATTGTTTTTATACACCGTTATATCAATATATATGAAAAACCCAATAATATCTTGTTATTATTATTACTTTACATAATTTTATTAGTTTAAAGGAGATGAGAGAAAAAACAAGAGTAAATATGTGCTTTTAAAAGTTTCCTTACCATTTCCAGGTGTCTTCATGTGTTTCCAAGAATTTGAGCTATGATCTGATGTCATTTTCTTGTGCTGATAAGAATGTACCCCCCAACTTCCTTTGTCCTTCCTTTATTCCGATACATGTTGTTTTATGCTATTGCTTTATTTGAGATTCAAAGTAGTAGAAATATACAGTCGTACTGTTTTATATCTACTTCCATGATTACCATTAATGGTACTCTGTTTTTGTTTTTTTTTATGTGGATTTTAATTATTATCTGGTGCTTCATTATTTCAGCCTGAAACGTTCTACTATTATTTAAATAGTAAAATTTTGCTAGTAATGAATTTTCTCAATTTTTGCTTATTTGCCTCCATTGTTGAAACATAGATCTACTATATAGAAGATTCTTGGTTGACAGACATTTTTTTTTTCTTTTTTTCTTTCAGTACTTTGAATATGATGTTTCAGTGCCTTCAGACCTCCTTTTTTTTTTTTTTTCTTTTTCTGATGAGAAGTGGCTGTTACTTTTATTGGGATTTGTTTGTAAGTGATGAGTTATTTTTCTCCTCCTTTTTTTCAAGATTCTTCTCTGTCTTTCAACATTTTTATTACAGCTAGTCTAGATATGAATCTCTTTGATTTGCCCTATTTGGAGTTCATTGAGATTCTTTGATGTGTGGATTAATGTTGTTCGTATAATTTTGGAAGGTTTTCATTATTATTTTTCTAATATTTTTTATGCTCTACTCTCTCTTTCCTCTGATTTTGGTATGTTGATGTCCCAGTGGTTTCTCATAGTTCTCTGAAGCACTCTTCATTTGTATTTATTCTTTTGCTCTGTAATGCAAATTGCAAAATCTCTATTGATCTATCTTCAAGTTTGCAGATTCCTTCTTCTGCTAGCACAAATCAATGCTTGATTACTTCTGTTGAATTTATCATTTTAGTTATTGTGCTTTTCAATTTCAGAATCTCCATTGTTTCTTTTTTTGTATTTTCTATCTTTTTATCAATATTCTCTACTTGATGACATATTGTAATCAGACCTTCCTATACCTGTGTCAGTATGGTTTCTTTTAGTTCTTTGAATTTATTTATAACAAGTAATGTCTTATCTGCTGAATCCAACAAGTAGCCCTTCTCAAAGGCAGTTTCTATTGCATTCTTTTGTCCTTGTTTATGGGTTACACTCTTCTGTTTCTTTGAATTCTCTCTTTTTTATTGAAAATGGACATTTTAGATAATGTATAATGCTGTATACTCACCCACCAACTCTAGGGCTTGTTCTTGTTGTTTGCTTGCTTATTTGTTTGGTGATTTGGCTGGACTGTTTTAATGATGTGTATTACCTCCACAGTGTGCAGTCTCCATCATTGTTTCTCAAATGGCACAGCCTTGATGTGTGCACGGCTACCCTAGGATGTGTGCACAGCTACCCCAGGATGACAGTGGTTTTTCCAGGGTTCTCTTTGACTTTCTCTTTCCCTGACCTTTCTGTTAAGTTGTCTGCATCTGTTGCTGTCAGAGCATGTTGTTTGCCTCTACTAATTGCTGGCTGCCTGTTCTATTTTGTGGTTGTTTATTTTTTAAAAATGCCTTAGGTAATAAATTGCTTTACAGTGTATTATATTTTACATAATTACACATAATACGTAATATAGCATATGTTATATACTTATCATATATTTAATGATAAAACTAAATACAGGCTTCTTCACAGGGCTAGTATTTGAGGCCAGTCTGAGGTTTGCTCCAATCTTGGAAAGACACTTCAGTAGTTTCTTTTCCTAGTTCCCTTTGTTAAATTTCTTGGTGGTCTATGTTTTGGATTATTTGTCTCATGGAGCTACCAGCCTCCTCTTAGTTACTTATCACCGACATAACCATCATTTCAACAATACTCTTAGGCCTGAACTTGCCCAAACTCTGTTCCTAAAGAAGTTTGTTCCCAAGGGGATGGTTCTAGAAGTCTCAGTTCTTATGGCCTACCTTTCCCCATTGATAAATCATCTTTACTAGTCTCCAGACCCAGGGTCAGGGACAGCAACTGCTTCTCTTGGAGTGATGCCTTTACAGTTGGGGTCCTCTATAAGGTGAGACTATCAGGGCTTCTTGATTTATTCCATCTAGCATGGAACCTCTATTTTACCACCAAGCTGAAGCAAAAATGATCAGGGCTCAGTATTCTCAATCTTTCATCCCTGAGGAAGAACGTCTGCTCTGTGCTGGTTGGAGGAAGGGATTCTTACATCTTCCAATCTCTCTTTCCTGGAATAGAGCTAAGTGCTGAACAGAGCGGGAATCTTGTGTTCTGAGTGTACATCATGGACATTTGTCAGATGTGGAGGAAGTGACTCTTGTCTTAAATGGCATAGAATTTTAAAGTTTTTTTTATCAAGATTTGGTAGATTTTCTGTAATAAATATTAGTCTACTTACGGTAATGATTTAGGCATATAACCCTTAGGACAATTTCCAGAAACTTTAAATGTTGTCTTTTGAAAAAAAATTTTTTTTAATACGTTATGGTTGTTTTGCTGGGGAGAGGGTCTGTGGTGCTGCTCACACTATCATTCTGGAAATGTCATATAAAATTTTATAAAGACAATGACTGTGTGCTTCACTTGATAAGTGACATATGAGTAAGAAATTGAAAACTTCAGGGAATTGGTTCAACAAATATCTTGAAAGAAATTCCCAAATTGAGGGAATAGTAAGTACAAAGTACCAAAGTTAGTACCATTTATGATGTGTTCACAGAATAGATAAGATTCCTTCATAGATAGAGAGGAGTGACCAATAAATAGATATTTATTTTTTCTGTGATGATGGTAAAATGAATGCAATTACTTAAATATCTTCAACCACCAACTCCCTATCAATGTTTTCCAAACATCTATTTCTGCTTAGATAGCTCTTACTAAAATTGCCTCTAACTCATTATATGTAAAACTAACTTGCCATCTTTTAAAAACATAATTATGCAGTGAGGATAGCATAGAGATGAGCAAGAGTCAGTGTTCTTGTCATTGATCCTTATCTAGTACCTGCTATTCTAATTTTTCTCAATTTCATACCTTACCGTACATTTTTAGCCATTACAATGATCATTACCCATTTTTCCTCTCTTTTGGTTAAACTTACAGGAGACATTTTCATTGGTTTAATTTAACTTCCTAGAAAGTCAGTATCAGTGTTTATACTTATGAGATGGGCTGGAGATCAAGATTACACTTACCAAAAGTTTGGATGTTTGTAAAAAAAAAATTTTTTTTCTGTATGTTAACTGACATCAGTTGTCTCTATAGTCATGCAAGGATGGGACTGTTTAATTTATGACAGCTTTATTTTGTTATCTATGGGTTTCCCTCCTCTTAAATCTTATGTTGTCTCTAAGAATGTAGTAGTCTTTGAAAAAGGCTTGTTCTGATGCTACAGATAGAGGCACTTCTCCATTCTCCAAGAAGACATAATATAATTGCTTTAATGGAGCTAAAGAAATGAATTGTGAGATAATAATAGTATGTAATCCAATCTTATAGTTTTACAAATGAGATGAAACTGAATTGCAGCATTTGATATCATCAACAATTTAAAACCCTTATTTCCCTATACTCTCTGAAATGAAAGGTCACTGGGGCATAAAATCTGTAGTGCTATAATGTAGAAATCATAATTACATTAACATATATTTGAAATGTTTAAATTAAACCCACTGAAAGAACTAGCTTGGAAATTTTACTATCTCTGTCTTATTGAATTTTAACTTCCCTTACAAGTGTAATGTGTAGCTCATAGCCTGTTTACTTTCAAAACTGAATAAATAAAATATTAAAATCTATGGTACCACTCTAGTTTGAGTTCAGATCAATATACACTTTTGGTGCAGAACACGCCTTTTTCCCTGCATACTTATCATATAGTGCTAGGACTTTAAAAAACTAATGTCTTTCACTCTGCAGCCTCTGCTGTCCTTGCTTCTTAGCTCTCTGCCTTTGACCAATTTTCCCTAGACCTCATTCCAAAATCCCCTTTCCTAATCCAGTAATCTGATATGCCAGTACTGATCACACTCACATGTATGGGGTCTAATGGCCTAAAATTTTAATCTATGGATCATTTTAATAGGTGCATAAACTTGTTTTAAGTAGAGAGGAATTCATGGCTGACAGTGGACTAACAATTGAATGATCCTGGCATCACAAGATGCTGTCCCAGAATAAGCTGACCCACTAGCTATTACGGCAAATAGGAAAACAAACATGAGTATCTTCCCCTTTGCTATTCAAACAGCCCAAATAATGGCTGTAATCATAGGTATTTCAAGACTCTGCAGGAAGGCAGAGAAGCTATTTGGGGGAAAGTAGGTTATTTTATTTTATTTCCTTTCTTAATATCCAAAGGGTCCACCATGGTAACACACTTTATGCAGTCACTTCATTAAAAGTATTTCAAAGCCATTTGACTTTAGTCAGGAAATATATTTAAAAATATGGATTATCTGATTTTAAAAAGTCATAATTTTGAATATCGATAATACCTTTCTTCTAATATTCTTATTTATTTTCATTTTATAACATCATGAGTAAATTGCTCCTATTCTGGTAAATATCCAACGGAGCCCCGTGTGGTTAAAATTTTGAAAAGACATGAAGACCTATCACAATAATATTTCTTGTCAGCTTGAAATAAGCGGTAATACACAATTTTTCAAGAATAAAATCTTAATATTATGTGAAAACAATGTAAATTAATTGAAATTGGCCTACAGGTTTATGAGAAATTGAATAAAATGTGAAAATCCATTAAGGACACATTTTTTTCCTTTCTGTTAATCTAGCCAACCTATTTATTTCCCTATATTTCTGGCCTGAAGATTAAAATTATACTTATAGTGATAGTGACTATTAGTTGACTTATTATCTGCTTAGGTTTGCCTTTATACAATGAGACATGGAAATCCTACTAACTTAATAGACACTAAATTCATTCTATCAGTAAAGTGATTTACTAGAGAAATGTAGACCTAAATCTAAGGATAGATATATTACTGATGCTGATTTTTCTCATCATTAACTATATCTTATTTATGTTTAACTGTTATCATCTTTTTTTTGTTATCATCTTTTTTAATAACGGATATATTCAGCAGAACTAACTCTACTGCTCCACATGAGTTAGTGCGAAGCTTCGCTAGTCAGGGATCTTGAATACATGGGGAGTTAGTCTGATTTTTAAGTTTAAATTGGCTTAACTAGTATATAGCTTAGGTATATATCATGCTTAACCCTGCTCAGCAGGGAGTCTGCTCCTCCCTCTCCTCCCTGCTCATGCTCTCCTGCTATCTCTGTCTCTCTCTCTCAAATAAATAAATAAAATCTTTTAAAAAGGGGGGGGCACCTGGGTGGCTCAGTCCGTTAAGCATCTGCCTTCAGCTCATTTCATGATCCCAGGGTCCTGGGATTGACCCCTGTGTCAGGCTCCCTGCTCATTGGGAAGCCTGCTCCTCCCTCTCCTCCCTGCTCATGCTCTTTTGCTATCTCTGTCTCTCTCTCTCAAATAAATAAATAAATAAAATCTTTTTAAAAAGGGGGGGCACCTGGGTGGCTCAGTCCGTTAAGCATCTGCCTTCAGCTCATTTCATGATCCCAGGGTCCCTGCTCAGTGGGAAGCCTGCTTCTCCCTCTCCTCACAGCTCTTGCTCTCTCCCTATTTCTGTCTCTCTCAAATAAACAAATTTTTTTTCTAAAAAAGATCATGATTAAGTTTTAAAATTTCTTACTATTTTAATTGCATTACCCTGAAATAACAATTGATTCATTAAACTTCTAAATTTCATTTTCTTCTAAAATGCTGCAACATTTAATTGATCTTTATGAGAGAGTGCACAGTAAAATATATCCTATGAGATTGGTTTCTCAAAGAAAATAAGATAGAAAAAGAAAAATAGTCTTCTTATCTTTCTACCTAGTATTTCTATTATGTATAAGGGAGCTATAACATCTAAGCATTTTCTCTGTCACTATCTAAAACAATGTGAGATCTAAAAGATATATGCATCTAATAAGAGAGCTCCAGGATACATAAAACAAATAGAATGGATAGAACAGAAAGGACAAATTCACACTAATTGGGTACTTCCAAGTTTTGCCCTAATAAGTGATATAACAAGTTGAGAGAAAATAAACATGATGCAGATGATTTGAACAACGCTGTCAAATGACCAGTACACTCCATTCAGTGGTGTTACCAGCAGAATTTGCATTCTTCTCATGGGCATGTATGACATTTACAAACATAAACCACATGTAAAGTTATTCACAGCATGTAAAATAATTGTAATCATATAAAAATATACTCTGACCACAAAAACCTAAACTAGAAATGAAGAATCAAGATATCTTGAAATCTCCAATAAATTTCTAAATTCCCCGTGAATCAAGGAAGAAATAATAGGCAAAAATAAAAAATATTTGAAATTAACAAAAAATGAAAACAAAACATAACTTTGTGATTTTCAGTTATAGTCATTCTTAAATGGAAATTCATAGAATTAGAAGAAAAAATACTTTTTTTTAAAAGATTTTATTTATTTATTTGACAGAGATAGAGACAGCTAGTGAGAGAGGGAACACAAGCAGGGGGAGTTGGGAGAGGAAAAAGCAGGCTCACAGCGGAGGAGCCTGATATGGGGCTCGATCCCATAACGCCAGGATCACGCCCTGAGCCTAAGGCAGACGCTTAACCGCTGTGCCACCCAGGCGCCCCCAAATTAAAAATACTCTTAAATCTTAAGTCTTAGGAATAGAAAAATAAGAAGAAAACAGTTTAAGTAGATGGAAGGAAATAGTAAATATAAATGCAGAAAGCAATGAAATTAAAATTATAAAAATATTAAATAAAGCCATAAAACCAAACATTTTCCTTGATATTAAAAAAATTGATAATATATAGCCAAACTGATAAAACAAGAAACCATAAATTATTAGCATTAAGGATGAAAAGTTGACATTTATACAGATATTATAGACATTAAAATAATTTTAGGAAATGTTATGGGAATAATAAGGGAATATTATAGACAACATTAAGCTAATCAATTTGATTAAATAAATAAATAAATGAAGTGGATTAATTTCTTGAGAGATGATATTAAAATGTTCACTCAAAAAGAAATATATATTTTTCATATCTATATATTTATTAAAATATTACATTCACAATAAAATAATTCTCACAATGAACTCTAGAGCCAGATATTACTGTTGAATTCTCCCAATATTGAAAGAAGAAATGAATTTATTCAATATAATCTCTTCCATCAATAGAAGGGGAAAGAGAACCTTACCACTCATATTTTGAGGCCAAAATTGCCTTACAGGCAAAGATACAGCAAGAAAAGAAAGCTACAGAATAATATTATTTATGAACATAAATACAAAAATACTTAAAATATTAGCAAATTACATTCAATAATTAACACAAAGTAATTCATCATGACCAATTTTTTTTATTCCAATAATGTGCAGAAAAAGGATTTAACAAAATATTGCATCTCCTCATGAAAAACTCAGCATATTAGGACAAATAGCAAGCTTCAACTCAATAAAGGATATCTAAAGAAACTCTATGGCTAACATTATACTTAACAGAAAGAAAGCAAAAGGAAAAAAACAAAAACTGACAGAGCTTTTCACCTAAGATCAGGAACCAGGCAAAGTTGTATCTACTTTCACCCCTTATTCAGCATTATACTGGAGGGCATAGGTAATATCATAAGGAGAGAAAATATAATAAAAGTCATACAGATTGAAAAAGAAGTAAAACTCTATTTTCAGACAATATGACAATGTGATTATTGATGTAGAAAATACAAAAGAGTCTACATAAAATATCCTATAGCTAATAAGTGAGTTTGGTAAGATTACAGGATAAAAAAAAACTGCATTTCTACATAATGATACAAAGACAGTAAACATTAGACATTATTTTTATAAATCCATTTATAATAGCATCAAATAAGATTTAATATTTAGGATACATTTAATTTAGCAAATTAATACATTTAATATAAGGGATGCAAGGTTTATGTGATAAAAAGTACAAAACATTTGTGAGAGTTAGTTAAACCAGAACAAAATAAATGAAGACCTGTAAGAGTACATTGATTAGAATAATTAATAAAGGACTCAACAAAACCAAAAGGTAACCTACAGAATGGAAGATGATATTTGCAAATGACATATCTGATAAAGGGTTAGTATCCAAAATATATAAAGAACTTATCAAACTCAACATCCAAAAAACAAATAATCCAATTAAAAATGGGCAGAATACGCAACTAATGAAGCATCAAACTTTACATCGGAATCTGGGGATGTACTGTATGGTGATTAACACAATATAATAAAATAAAATTAAAAAAAAATAAAAAAAAATGGGCAGAAGACATGAACAGACATTTCTCCAAATAAGATATCCAGATGGCCAACAGACATATGAAAAGATGCATCACTTATCATCAGGGAAGTGCAAATCAAAACCACAATGCATTGCCACCTCACTCCTGTCAGTATGGCTCAAATCAAAACACAAGAAACAATAGGTATTGGGGAGGATGTGGAGAAAAGTGAGCCCCCTTGCACTCCTCGTGGGAATGCAAACTGGTGCAGCCACTGTGGAAAACAGTATGGAGTTTACTCAAAAAATTAAAAATAGAACTACTCTATGATTCAGCAATTACACTACTGAGTATTTAGCCAAAGAATACAAAAACACTAATTCAAAAAGATACATACACCCCTATGTTTATAGAAGCATTATTTATAACAGCCAAGATATGCAAGCAGTCCAAGTGTTCATCAATTGATGAATGAGTAATAATGGAATATTATTCAGCCACAAAAAGAATGAAATCTTGCCATTTGTAACAACATGGATGGATCTAGAGGGTATAATGCTAAGTGAAATAAGTCAGTCACAGAAAGACACATACCATATAATCTCACTCACATGTGGAATTTAAGAAACAAAAGAAATGAGTAAAAGGGAAAAAAAGAGAGAGAGGCAAACCAAGAAATAGACTCTGAACTATAGAGAACAAACTGATGGTTACCAGAGGGGAGGTGGGTGGGGGAATGGGTTAAATAGGTGATGGGGATTAAGAAGTGCACTTGTCATGATGAGCAATGGGTGATGTATGGAAGTGTTGAATCACCATATCTTATAACCAGAATTAGTATTACACTGTATATTAACTATCCAGAATTAAAATAAAAACTTCAAAGAATAGAAGAATTAGTATCGGACAATGGTAGTTTTCCTAAAATTGATTTCAAGATTTAATGTAATCTCCATATCCTTGAAGTATATTTTTTTTGTGGCATTGACAAGCTGAAACTAAAAATACACATAAAAAAACAAAGAACTAGAATAGTTAAAAAAAAAGTAAAAGAGAACTAATCTGAATTTGAGACATGCTATAAAGCTACCATAAATAAAGCAGTGCGTAATTGGATTATGGATTGATAGAATAGATAGATACAATAGCATAAAGAGACTAAGAAAAAAAATGACAGGGAAATACATATGGTCAATTGATTTTTGATGATTTTGCCAAGCTAATGTAGTAAAAGTTAGTCTTCTCAGCAAATAGTGCTGAATAAATTGGATGTCCAAAAAAAATTAACTGATCCCTAAACTTCATCTCATGCCACTTAAAAAAATAACTCAAAGTGGATCATGGCTCAAAATCAAGACTGAAACCATAACTTTCTATAAGAAACATGGGAGAATATGTTTGTGATCCTGGGTTATGGGAAGATTTCTTTGTCACAATACCATAAACCATAAAAATGATGATGATGTATTGGACTTCATTTTTATTAAAACTCTTGCTCATTGAAAGGCTCTAAAAAATGAAAAGACATGTTCTAGACTGGAAGAAAGCATATGCAAAACATACATCTGTTAAAGGTTTCTTACAACTGAATAATAAGGAGACGAAATACTCAATTAAAATAGAAAACCAGGCAAAAGGTTTGAGAGGATATGTGGCTAATGGAAAGATAAAGGTTATAAATAAGCACATGAAAATATGCTCAATGTCTTTGGTTTTAGAGAAAGGCAAATGGAAATCATAGTGAGATATCATTACAAACATTCTAATATAAATAAAATGAAGATGATAGATGACAGGCAGATAGATAGACATAAGTAGTTAGATGGATAGATAGAGCAATAGTAACAACCCTGACAATAACAGTGGGGATAGGATGCAAAGAAATTGTGTATCTTTTATATTGCCAGTGGGAATTCAAATTGACACAGCACTTTGCCAAATGGTTTGGCAGTTGCTTATAAAATTATATTTATGCTCTAATGTGACCCTGTAATCCTACATATAGATATTTATACATCAGAAATGAAAATATCCCCACAGACATCTGTACATGAATGTGTATAGCAACTTTCTTCATGATTACCAAGTTCTGGAAACATCACCAATGCCCATCCACTGGCATATTGATGAACATATTGTGGCACATCTATAAAAAGAAATACTATTCGGGGCACCTGGGTGGCTCAGTCAGTTAAGCATCTGCCTTTGGCTCAGGTCATGATCTTAGGGTCCTGGGATGGAGTCCTGCATCAGACTCCCTGCTCAATGGGGAGTCTGCTTCTCCCTCTGCTGCCCACCCCCCTCCACTTGTTCTCACTCTCTCTCAAAAAAAAAAAAAAATCTTAAAAAAAAAGATACTATTCAACATAAGCCAAGATGCAAACCCCCCAAAATGGATGGATATCAAGTTTTGTGTGATTGAAGAAAGAGAAATGAGAAAGGCATACTACCTGATTCTATTAAAAGTCTTGGAAAGGCAAAATGATAAGGATGGAAATCAGTTTAGTGGATGCCAGAATCAGGAGAGAGAAGGCTCTTGACTGCAAAAGACTCTAGGCAACTTTTTATTTATTTTTATTTATTTATTTTTGTCTGTGTTTGTGGTAACATTCTATATCCCGATATTGGTATTGGTCACCTTACTGCATATGTTTGCCAAAATTCACCAAACCATATACCTAAGAAGGGTGATTTTTAAAAATGTAAATCATTTATCAATAAACTTAAAAAAATAAAATTAGAAGTTATAGGCAATAAAGATTTTTAAAATGGTTATGGAGATTATAGGGACATACCCCAATTTTCCTTTTTCAAGGGGTAGCTCTGTTAGTGTCTTTTCTAAGCCTTCATTCAAGAACCCAGTTTTTATGGGAGCCTTGATTTAGGCATAATTAGGTAACACTTCCAGAAATTTTGTTCAATGAGAAAGAGATAAACCCATTTTATGATAATTTCTTATGGTGGCTAAAGTTCCCACAAAATCAGAGGCTACTGAAACTTAGCAAGCTAGCTTCACTTAATGCCATTTAAGGTAAGGAGATAACAGAGAGAGTAAGAAGGATTTATAGGGAATACATTATAAACACAACAGCTCCATCTCAGAACACAAAAAGGAAAAAAATATCAGGTGGTTTATATTTGCAATTTGTCATGCATACTATTCCATGGACTTTGACAGTGATGATTATGTGAATCAAATAGTAAATTCACCGTGGTCCATTACGTATATAACTCCACAAAACTACTTTGGTGAAAGCTTTTCTTTATGCTTTAAGGATTTTCATCTGTATACTCTTCACCATAAGGCAGATTGTAAAACTCTGAAATTCATTTTGAATGGAGACTTATTTGTTCTATTGTGAAATATAGATGGAAGTCAGATTTTACCTATGAGTAAAAGGAGTCCCTATTGCTAACATATTTTACATTTTCTGAATATGAATATGTACTTATTTATCCCCTTAGATTTAGATATTCCTACCTGTATAGTCAGTTGACTCATATTCTCTTTCCCTCCTTTTTCCCCTTTGCTGTAATAAATTTTATTGATTTCTTTGAAATAACTGAAGCCTCGCACAAGTGCAATACCTACTCCTAAACAATGTAGCTCCATGTTGCATCTGTGTAAAAATGAATAAATTATATAATGAATACATGACATTAAGAAACAAAATACAGATAATGATCACCCTGGTATTGAAGTAATAAATGCACATTTTAAGCAAGTCATTTTTTCTTAGAAGTGTTAATGCTAAGATTAAGCTCTAACACTTTCTTCCAGGTTTCAGAATATCTACCCTTTAAAGGCAGGTTATAATTTATTGCCTGGTTGTATTTCAAGAATGTGTTTATCATTACTTATGAAAAACCTGAAACTTATTTTCCCCACATGAACACTGGTATTGTATAATGTTTAATTTCCTAAGCCAACCCTCCATGTTCTATTACCATAATTAGGTAAAATACTTTAAGTTCAAAAAGGAGGAAAAAAACCTCTACAATTAGAATAGCATTATTCCTGGGCAAAATGGTCTGAAAGTCAGCCATTCTGAAAGAGTTCTGATTAAATTGACTAGAAGCACACTTTTCTATGTATGCATAGATGTGGGTTTGATGTTTGATTCTGGCTGGGTCACCATTGGTTGGACCTGCTTGGACATCTTAATCACAAGTTGCTCTTTGGGACTGCCAGTATCAGATATGACATGTATAGAGCTTGGAAGTCATCATTGTCTTTATGATAAGAAAAAGCTATACAAACTGAAAACCTATGGCTTTTCTGAGACCCATCAGATAATTGATGTAGGTAGACAGACCACTACACTAAGATCTTAAAAGATCAACACATCCAGGGAGATAGAAATCCTGAGATTTTATTACCTGCAGGAAGCGAGTAGAAATAATAGGATTGTAGGAATGCTAACATGGTTATTTTATAGGATTGCTGTAGGCTGAGTGAAGCATATAGTGAGAGTGAGAAACTCCTGGAGTTCATTGTTATAAGTGGACCCTCATAGGTGTGCAGTTTTATATAAGGATTCCCCGCAGTTTCTCATGGAGAGGATCTGAGAAAGATTCTTTCCTGGCTCTTCTCAGGGTGAGGGGATAGTAGTAATCTGGAAAACCACTGAAACCCTTCTCCCATTAAAAGTTTTAATCTTGAGGGTGAAGAAATTATCTAGAGGGAAATTCTGAAATGTTACCTCAACTGGAAAAGGGAAATTATGTCCAAGTTACAGTTTTCTTATTTTACCAAAGGGCGGAAAAATCAACCAAATATAAGGTCTCAGAAAATAGTTGTGAATGTTGCTTTTAGGAAAGGAAATAGATGTCTGGGGAACAAGAGCCTATTTCCTTGGAGGAGGGACAAAACACTTGTGAAAGCCATACCCCTCAAAAGTAGTCCATGAAAAGACAGACAAAATCATGGAATTATAAAATCCTCCTTCCCCCACCTCCCACCACCAAACCATGAG
Source organism: Ailuropoda melanoleuca (assembly GCF_002007445.2). Taxonomy (NCBI): domain Eukaryota; kingdom Metazoa; phylum Chordata; class Mammalia; order Carnivora; family Ursidae; genus Ailuropoda; species Ailuropoda melanoleuca. Next base: position 92,989,356 of record NC_048224.1, on the reverse strand, counting down.
CCGCCAGGATAATAGCTATGAATTACAGCTGAAAGAAGTGTCACACAGAATTTCTCTGAGAATCTGTACAAAAGAAAACTGTAAAGCATAAGGAGACAAAAGTAAGGACACTAAAGGAATTTGTTGTCTAGGTACCTATACTTAAAATGTGTACTAACATAGCCTAACTCCTAGCCAGATTAACATAAATCCTTACACTGAAGGCTTATTTCTTTCAGTCCCTATTACTCTGTATGGCATGTCGCCATCATTTGAAAACAAAACAAAGCAAAACATTGCAAGGCATTCTAAAAGGCAAGAAAAAACATTCTGAAGAATTAAAGCAACCATCAGAACCAGACTCAGATATGACCTATGTGCGAATTATCAGACAGGAGATATAATTACAATGGTAAGGGACCAAGAGGAAAAATAAATAAATAGCATGCCAAACTATGTAGCTGATGTAACAGAGAGATAAAAATGCTAAGAAAAAAATCAAAAGAAACTGGAAGTTAAAAATACGGTAACAAAACTGAAAAATGCCTTGAACATGTTCTTAATAGAGTCTATACAGCTGAGGAAAGAATCAATGAACTTGAAGATAGGTCAATAGAAACATTCCAAACTAAAACACAAAGAGAAATGTGAATTTAAAAAAACTACAGTGAATCCAAGAACTGTACAATAATAATAACAACAGATGTAACTTACACATAATTGGAATACCAGAAATAAGAAAGAAAAGGTAGAAGAAATATTTCAAGTAATATGGCTAAGAACTTTACTATATTAATACCAGGTACTAAACCATAAATTGAAAAACGTCAGAGAATCCCAAGCAAAATTTAAGAAAACAAAAAACAAAAAAATAAAACTAGGCATATATTTAAACCACGAGGAAAAAATAGAATATTAAAGGAAGATAAAGAAAAATGGAGTATGGATTGAAGTATTTCAACTGTTAAAAGGGAGGAAAAACACCTAGAAATCTGTATCCAATCTGTATCCAGGGAAATTATCCTTCCAAAGTGAAGAAGAAATAAAGACTCTGAGGAAAAAAAAAAAAAAAAAAGAGGGAAATAATTTCTAGCAGACTTGCTCTAAAAGAAATGTAAAAAAAAAAAAAATCTTCAGGCAGGGGACAAAAAAAGATATAGGTCAGAAACTTGGAACTACATAAAGAAGAGGGTTGCAAAAGGCATAAATGAAAACAAAATAAAATCTTTTATGTTTTTTATTCCTTGTTGATGTAAAAGGCAATGGCTTGTTGAAAGCACTACAGTAACAAATACTGGGTGTGTATAACCTATGAATAATTGATGTAAATGACAGCAATGTCATAAAGTATGCGAAGGAGGAATTGAGGATAAGTTCTTAAAGGTAACTGAGGAGTTTGGCTCCTAGTTAAAAACCTTTCCCGGTCCCGTGTATATGCAATTATAAAGGCTTTACTTGTCCTGTCCTATGGAAGAAAGCTGCCCTCCCTACACAGGCAGACTTAGGTGCAGCTCACGGGCACTTCAGTCTCTGAAGGAAGTTGAGTCAAGGTGTGAGGCCCCCTAGACCGTCATGCTCTTCACACTTATGCATTTCTGCCGCCATCACCTTCATTCCTAAGTGTCTTTATTTGAGGCCTTGGGCAGCGGTCTTCTTCAGGCCCCACTGCTGAGGTCTCATATGGGGGAGGGAGGAGAACTGGAAACCATGCAGACACTTTTCCCTAATACGACTCAGTACCAAGTACCTTCTCACTCCTGTCCTTTCCCTCTAGCTCTCCCTGACCTCAGGATCCATGAAAGTGCCAGAGACTTTGAGCCAACAGTGAGCCAACCCCCACCATCTGCCCTGCCCCTTGATTGATGTGCTGTTCCACAGGGGGAAATGGACCAGGATGGGGGATGGGCTCTCTTGGTTTTAGCCTTTTGCTTATTTCCCATTGCAGTAAATGATTAAAGACTTAACTCTTCCATTTTTGGGCTTGTTGCCTTAATTGGCTAACTGACTTTTGGCAGCTCAGTCTCTCTTTTCCAGTTCAGCTGAGCTCCTGGCAGTAATTGTACCACACATGAAGTGTTACAGTGAAATTTCATTGTGTACATACATTATTTAAATATACATGTTGTAAATTCTAGAACAACCACTAAAATAGTTGGGAAAGACCATAAATAATACACAAAGACAAAATATAAAATACAATCAAATAAAAGTTGGAGAATTTGAAACTCCTTTCTTATAAATTGATAGATTAAGCAGGTAGAAGATCAGTTAAGATACAGTTGACCTGAACAGGACTATCACTTAACTTGGTTGTCTTAACATTTATAGAAAACTCCATCCAACTACAACAGAAAACACATTTTTCTCAACCACACAGGAAAGAGTTACAGAGCGAGACCACATTCAGTCTATAAAACAGAACAGACAAACTGAAAAGAAAGCCTGAGTGCTCCTACCTTTGGTGCTCAGGGGAGATTCAGAGCATACACCCCTACCCCTCGCATAGGAAGCCTTCACCACAGTCTCACACTTTAACCCCAGCCAATACTCCTTTCCTGCTTTTTCAAGTTATTTTTACACCTGCTTAGGAGTCAGTCTTGTTTCATACCTTCTTGGTGCACATGTGGTGTCATCAGTCTCTACATCCAAACCACAAGTATATGTGTTTGTGTGCTTTACACACATACGGGGTAAATGTAGAATATAACATAATGACCCATTATAGTACTCAAAAATGTTATTATAAGGAAGTTAACATTTAGTTTTTTAAAAATAAAATACAATTAGGTATTTTTGCTATTATTAAACCTTTTCTAAATAGAATTATGATTTCTCTTTAGATACCTTTAATTTAACCAAGCTTATGGATGATTTAAGAATATAGACAAGTCTTTCTGATTCACTGAATCTTTTCAGATACTATTGACTTGCTCATTCCATCTTAAGTCCACGTATTTTTCCACATCCTACTGTTTCCCCTATATATAAGAAAATCTGTCTGTAGATCTAAGCATAAAAATCTTTCTCAGGGCACCTGGGTGGCACAGCGGTTAAGCGTCTGCCTTCAGCTCAGGGCGTGATCCCGGCGTTACGGGATCGAGCCCCACAATCAGGCTCCTCCGCTATGAGCCTGACTTCCTCTCCTACTCCCCCTGCTTGTGTTCCCTCTCTCGCTGGCTGTCTCTATCTCTGTCGAATAAATAAATAAAACCTTTTAAAAAAAAAATCTTTCTCATCCAACACAAATTCCTTTGAAACCTAATAAGAAAGCAATTGGAAAAAGAGACAGGGGTTCTTCTTTACTTTTCTCTCATCCTCCCTGTTTGATATCTTTCCCTCATGACTTGGATTTATTTTGGTCTTGGTTTGTGATCACATGCTAATTTGCACAGTTCAATTCACCCAGATGGAGCATATAGCTACCTATGGGGGTAACAGCACATTTCTTTAAACATTTTTTCAAGGTCTAATGGTTTATATATCCCCAGGACCAACTTTCTTAAGCAGCAGGCAGTAAGTGTCTTCGCTGATTATTAAAAGTGTTTCCTGAACTCTGTGTCTTAACATCATGTGGCTCCTATTTAATACCTGCATGTCTTAATAATTCCATAATATTAGTAGAGAACAAAAACTCTCACAAAAACACTTTTTGGAGGGGAATATACTTACACAGAAGTTTGTAGAACGCATGGCATTTATATATATTAGGTACATCTTAGGTTCTGTGTGTATTCCACAGTTCATTTATCTTGTCACAAGGTTAGTTACTTTGGGTACTAGTTTTTGATTAATACCTTCAGGAAAGATAAAAGTTTCCTTTCACATGAACTGAGTGTTTTTATGAGGATATCTAATACCCCATCCATTTCCTCTTCCACATGTTTGAGGGTAAATGTAAGACAAAAATCAGTTTGCCAGTGACTTTTAAAATTTAATTTAGAAGGAAGGGATATTCAGTTAGAGGGAAATAGGTTTTATTATCTGAGGGCAAATTTTACAAATAAGAAACTGAGTTCTGCCAGTAGAAGCAGGTCTGTACCTTTCCAATGAAAGGGAATTATTTTATGCTGGGGAAAGCTTTACAGTTTCACTCTGCAATTTCACTTGCTTTAATGGAAGTATTTTAGCAACTTCACTCCTGTCAGCCCCTACCCCATGTTATAACATCCCCATCTAGATCAAAAGCAGCAATAGAAGTTTTGACATTATCCAGCACTCTGATTGGTGTTGTGAAATCACACTGGGAAATGTCTTCTTTTATTATTTCTAGTTGACACAATATTATATTAGTTTCAGGTGTACAACTTAGTTATTTGACATTTATATACATTACAATACACTCACCATGGTAAGTCTAGTTACTATCTGCCACCATACATAGTTATTACAATATCATTGACTGCACTCCCTATGATGTACTTTACATCCTTAGGACTTATTTATTTTATAACTGTAAATGTCTATTATATTTTATTTCTATCGATAGCTGCTACCTTAACAGAAACTAGTAGAAATGCAATGAAAAAAATAGAAAATGTTATCTTCCTCATGTAGGTAGCTGAATTCATGTGCTGTCTTCCATTTTTTAATCATGTTTCAGATAATTACACTTTTTCCCCCTCTGGGACCTTAGAAAATTGTATTGTGATTTGCGTGCTGAATGCATTAACTAGCAGGGGGTAGAACACAATGATATGATTCCTTGGTGCTATGCTCTTCTTATGTACTACCTCTAAGGCTTCATTTTTCTCTCAATAAGATCATCATATTCATGGGAATAGCCAGAGTAGGTTTTTATATAAAGTGAAACTTCCCAAGAAATATTAGCTATTTTAAATCTTGGTCAGTTATTTAATGATTAAAGGAACTTGATCAACTGTGAAACTATTTGCTCAAGATTTCACATTAGGGCAATGGAAAAGCCTGGACTAGATACTAGTTCTACTGGTATGCACTATCCGTGTCTCTTTTCCTGTACCTGCTACTTTGATCACTTTGCATTTATCTGCCACTGATAATCTACATTTATATAGTACAGTATTTTATGTTGCAATACATGGTAACTTTATTCCGTAGTAGACTGTAGTACTACTAAGGAAAAAAATAAAGAGAGAGAGAGAGGGAGAACAGGAAATTCATTTAAAAATCTACAGTGCTTAGCACATGATCACAATTCTCTAACATCGCTCAATATTTGGTGATCTGAATGAAAGCGCTATATTAATGACATTTTTGTAATGCAGGTATTGAAATGAAATAAATGAAATAAATTAATTAAATGCCAGATGTAATCAGGGTATATTAATCTAGAGTCTCACAAAAATATTGTAATTTAAATCATGCCATTTCTGTTCCTCCTACTACTTAACATTTTATTATTTTTACTACAATAGTACCTCTATAAAAAAACAATAACAAATTTTCAAAGCCTCCGTTCTAAAGGTTATCTTGTAGGCAAAATCTCATCATAATTATTTTTGATACTTGTATCAGAAACACAAAAAAAACCCTCATCCTTTATTAAATTATGTCCTATGGAAGTCTGTGGTGTATCGACTTAGTGGTTATAGTGTTTACACTACAGATATATAGGAACAACAGTGAATGGTATCTTTGGCAAAACACTGTTCAAAAATAAAATGCTTAGGTAAAGCTTTTTCTGTATGTCAATCTCCGGAGCCATATCTAGTTAAAATCTAAACTTAGAGATATACAGATACAGAAGTCTACTTCAGTGGAGAGCTCATTGTTTATCTTTGAGGTGGGAGCTTAGAAAACTGGTTATATTTTGGGGCAAACATATGAATTCAAGTAACTTCACTGGATTCAGTGCAATATGTTCGGCAGGGACAGAGTTTAGTATGGAGAGTAGGAAGAAAGGTTTTGGACATATAGTCACTGCTAAAATCTTAGCCCTGCCACTTTATATGTATTTTTAAACTCAGTATATGTCAGTCTCTTCAGATGTTTTTAAATGAAGATAATTATTGGGGTGCCTGGGTGGCTCAGTCGTTAAGCGTCTGAGTTCAGCTCAGGGCGTTATCCCGGAGTCCTGGGATCCAGCCCCACATCAGGCTCCTCCGCTGAGAGCCTGCTTCTTCCTCTCCCACTCCCCCTGCCTGTGTTCCCTCTCTTGCTGGCTGTCTCCCTCTGTCAAATAAATAAATAAAACCTTTAAAAATAAAATAAATGAAGATAATTATAAATGTATAAACTTAGCTATAATTTTGGAAAAGTGAATTTTAAATCCATTCCTTGATATTTTACTAAAGTAAATTTATTTACAACTGATTTTTGATTACTTCAGTAGGATGGCCTAGTAAATTTACTTTCATCCTTTTAACTTTTATAGCATTATATTCATTCTTAAATTCGTGAGTATGGTATTACCTATTTGAATTGGCAGTAGGATATAGAAAGAAATGTATATGCTTCATAATAATAATAATAACTTTAATTTAATTTATTATTATTATTATTTATTATTATTATTATAAAGGATTTTTATTAGGTTTACAACAAAATTGAGAAGAAGATGCAGAGGTTTCCCATAAATCTATTCTCAGACATGTAGAGCCTTCTACTCCATTATCAGCTTCCCTCACCAAGAGTGGCTCCTTTATTACAATGGATAAACTGATATTAACACATTGTAATCACACAAAGTCCGTGGTTTATATTAGGGTTCACTCTTGATGTTGTGTATTTGATGCAATGTATAAAAACAAATATATCCATCATTATAATATCCTGCATTTGAATATTTTTAGTGCCCTAAAATTCCTCTGTGCTTGGCCTATTCATCCCTCCTCACTCCCAACCCCACTTCCTATTAAGCACTGATGTTTTATTGTCTCCATAGTTTTGCTTTTATAGAGTGTCATATAATAAGTAGCCTTTTAAATTAACTTCTTTCACTTGATAATATGCTTTTAAGTTTCCTTCATGACTTCTCATTGCTTGGTAGCTCATTTCTTTTTAGCACTGAATAATAGAATAATACTCCATTGTCTGTGTACCACAACTTATTTATCCACTCACCTCCTGAAGGACATCTGGGTTACTTCTAAGTTTCGGCAAGTATGAATAAAGCTGCTGTAAACATCCCTATTGTATGTGGTTGTAAGTTCTCACATCCTTTGGGTAAAAACCAAGAAGTACAATCGTTGAATCACACCGTAAGAACATATCTACTTTTGTAAAATACTGTTAAACTATATTCCAAAATAGCTGTATCATTTTGCATTCCCCCACCAATGAATGAGAGTTCCTATTGCTCCACATCCTTGCCAGCATTTGGTGTTGTCAGTGTTCTGGATTTTGGCTATTTTAATAAGCAGTGTTTAATTTTCCTTATTTTGAAAATAATATGTCTGCGTGTAGTTTTTTGTGTGGGTTTTTTTGTTTGTTTGTTTGTTTTGGCATTTATCCTGCTTGATGTTCTCTTAGCTTCCTGGATATGTGGCTTGGTGTCTGACATTGATTTGAGGAAATTCTTGGTCTTTATTGTTTTAAATATTTCTTCTTTTCCTTTCTCTTTTTCTTCTCTTTCTAGTGTTTCTATTATCATATGTTATACCTTTTATTGCTGCCCCACAATACTTGGATATTCTATTCTTTTTTTTTGTTTCAGTCTTTGTTCCCTTTGCTTACCAGTTTAGGAAGTTTCTTTTTTTAAAAAATTTTTCTAATAATATTTATTTTGTTATATTAGTCACCATACAGTACATCCCCAGTTCTTGATGCAATGTTCCATGATTCATTACTATTGAGATATCCTTAAGCTCAGAGACTTTCCTCAGCTCTGTCTTGTCTACTAATGAGACCATCAAAGACATGTTTCATTTCTGTTACAGTATTTTTTATATCTAGCATTTTTTTTTTTGGTTCTTTCTTAGGATTTCCATCTCTCTGTTTATATTGCCCATCTGTTCTGGGATGCTGCTATTTTATCCATGAGAGCTCTTAGCGTATTAACCATAATTGTTTTACATTCTTCTTCTGATAATTCCAAAATCTTTGCCATGTCTGATTCTATCTCTTTAAATTGTGTTTCTTTCACTTTTGGTATGCCTTGTAATTTTTCTTATTAGCCTGACAGGACAGACTTGGTAAAAGAACTGCTGGAAATGGACCTTTAGTAATGTGGTAGTGAAGTGTGGGGGTGGGGGAGTGTTCTATAGTCCTGTGATTAGGTCTCATTTTTTTTAGTGAGCCTCTGCCTCTAGACTGTGAACTTTACAAGTGTTTTAATTTTCCTCCTCCTAAACACCCTTAGGTGGGACATATTAGCTAAAGGAGTCCAAAGTTGAGTTGTTCCCTCTACCAGGTCAGGCTTCTCCCAGGTCAAGTTAGGCTCTGTTAATACCCCCAACAAGTTAAGCTCTGCTTAAATAGTTTTTTCTAAGGGCAGGCCATGTCTGTTATATTTTAAAATGGTTCCTTTTTCTTTACCCCTGCCTGAAGCAGAAGGGGATTTTTTTTTTCTTCTGATGTTTACTGTGAGAACCTGGTTGAGCTCCTGGAGGTAAATCTCATATTGTGAGTCCCCCAGTGACTGGGTTCCCCATAGAGTTTTTAGCTCTGAGTTGTCCACACTGAGCCTCCAGTGATTTGGCAATCACCGCTCAGGGTTCATACCCTGGCACTGGTTCCTGACACAGTTTCTGCTCATGAGTCCCTGTTCCACTAAGTTGTTATTCTCTTTTGGTTGGTTCTCTTCGAGACAGTGGTTTTCCTTGTGTTTTCACCTTAGGGATTCTAGAAAGAGGTTTTAGAAAAGTGACTGATTTTTCAGTCCGTTCAGCTTTTTCTTGTTGTTAGTAGGATAGACTGGTAGCTTCCAAGCTTCTTACATGGAGAACTGGAAACCCCAGAATTATTTATTTAGTAAACTTTTATTAAAATTTTACTATCTGCAAGGATTCTACTTTAAGGGGATTCAACACAAATAAGACCCAGACAAAATTTCTGTCTTATACCTTAGAATTTACCAATGGACAATTAAAAAGGCATTTAATATTAACTGCTTTAATTTTGAAGCTAAAAAGGGAAGTACAAGTCATTAAAAAGAGGCAAAACCTAAGTTTGCCATTGATGAATACATGATATATGGCTGAAATTTTAGTATTTAAATAATCTAATTGATCTCATAACAGCCTTGCCAGAAAAAATAAAAAAACAAGCAATTATTGTAGAATACTAAAGATACTGAGAAATAAATCAAAGAAGTAAAGTAACCTTCCTATAAGCAACCTAAAAGGCAAATGAGAATTCAAATCCCGAAACCTCTAGCTTTTTTGAGTATAGGTAGATGCTATTGGCTGAATGTTTTTGTCCCCCTAAAATTCATACATTGGAATCCTAACCCCCAGAGGTGATGGTATTGGTAGGTAGGACCTTTCAGAAGTGCTCACATCATGGAGCTGGAACCCTGATGAGCGGGATTGGTGCCATATAAAAGAGGTTTCAAAGAGATCCTTCTGCCATGTGAGGACACAAGAATCATCTTATTTGACCATGCTGGCACCCCAACCTCCGAATTCCAGATTCCAGCAGAACTGTGAGAAACAAATATCTATTGAGTATAAACTGCCCAGTCTGCGGTACTTTGTTATTGCAGCCCAAATGGACTAAAACAGTTGATGAGTTGAATAAACTTCAGTAAATTGTCTTAAGAGTATATAGAAATGAAGAGAAAAGGTAAAACCTTGTATTACTGTTGTTTTTCACAACTAAATTTAACGAAACTAAGTGAATACAATAGCTCAGAGATGGAGCTGATTGATGGATATGGCTGTGTTTGAAACTCCTAATTACTAATTACTCCTAAAAACTCCTAAGTAACCTAATTACTGTTGCAGAGTTTTACTTCAGCATAGATTAATATACTATATATTAATAATAAAAATCTAAATAACTCTGTGTAGCCGTTATCTAGGAAATCAGATAGTTTCCTTTTATTTTTGAGTGGGAGGGAAATCATTAAAAGGATTAAGAAGTCATAATTAGAAAAAATATATATGTACCTAGTGACAGAGCTTTCATTCAGGGGACTGTGAAGGAAATAGTGTTAGTAGTTTGACAATATGCAGGTTCCTAGAAGCCTTCCTCAATGACCACCTCCCACTCAGGGATAATAAGGGACCAGTTGCCTAATTATCCACTGGATTAGAAATGCAAGTATTTGAAGATTATGTAGACTTTTATCATCTCTGTTTTTTCTTTTTCTCTTTACTCTTTTTCTTTTTCAGCTCATATGCTTGTTTGGGGAATATTTATAATTTGAGGAATAAGAGCCTGAGGACCTAGTGTTTCAACTTTCTAAGTTTCAGGAAACAAACTATTCAGTTCAAGGGGCCAAGGGGCCACTAATCTCTCTAATTAAAGCCCACACTACATAGTTTTGGGAATGTTTGCTATCCATTTAAATAACCCTAAAGAAAAATGTTTTGATATTTCACTTGGGAGTTGAGGGTTCAGAATGTAAACTTAAGCTAAAGTATGTATTGAAGGTTATATCATTTGAACTTCTCTTCTAAAATTACATAAATATAGTTTGTTTACCTGCCAGTTTCAGTAGTTACCAATTAGGGAACATTGTTCTAATGTAAATATTCTGATTATTTATTTTTAATCATGTTATTTTGAAGCATATATAAAAATAGGAAAAATAGACTCTCCAGTATGTACCACCATATTCATTTGGGTTATTTTTTTTAAGATTTTATTTATTTATTTTGAGGGAGAGAGTGCATGAGAGAGAGTGCACAAGCAGAGGGGTGGGGCAGAGGGAGAAGGAGAAGCAGACTCCCTGCTGAGGAGGGAGCCCGATGTGGGACTCCATCCCAGGACCCTGGGATCATGACCTGAGCTGAAGGCAGACACTTAACTGACTACTGATTGAGCCACCCAGGCACCCTGGGTTGGTTTTTGTTTTGTTTTGTTTTATTTTAAGATTTTATTTATTTTGCAAGAGAGGGAGCATAGAAGGAGGGACAAAGGCAGGGGAGAGAGAGAATTTTAAGCAGACTCCACTCTAAGCAGGGAGCCCCACGTAGGGTTCTCAATCTTACAACCCTGAGATAATGACCTGAACCAAAATCAAAAAGGCTTGAAACCAACTGAGCCACCCAGGCACCTCGGGATTATTATTTTAAAGCAAGGAAAAAAGAAAAGGAAGAGAAAGAAAGCAGAAGGGAGGGAGAGAAGGAAGGAGAGAAGGAAGGAGCTTCCTGAACTAAAGATTGATCTTCTCTCATTCTCCTTCCTCAGAAGTCATCTATAGGCTGAAAAAGCATACATCCTTCCGTACTTAAAGATTCTTTACCAAGGATGCTTAAATGCTCACCAAATGCAAATCTCCAAACATATGGCTTGTCCTCTCCTTAAGCATTTTGCTGTGATTATTTCTGCGGAATTTCTGAGTATTTGAGAAAGAGAAGAAATTCATTTTCTGTTATTCAGTGGGTTTTGGTAGAGGTAGATAATTTCACATAAGGTGTAGTTTTGAAAAAACTGTATACTCAGAACAAAAAGAAGAAACATGTTATTTTCTCAGTTAATCCAGAATTGTGAAACAGAGAAGGCTGCATTAAGGAAATAATAGTATCTATGTGAAACATCCTTTCATTATGCGTTTGTATTAGTTTAAAGGAAGGGCTGTATCTTATAGAGAAAAATGCATTGACCTAGGAATCAGATATCTTGACATTCTCTCAAATCTGTCATAGATAGCAAGCTTAGCATAGGCAATTCACCTCAATTTCTTCAAATGTAAAGTAATGGACTAGATGTATATTTTTGTAGGTCTTTTACAGCTTGAAAATCGTATCATTCTGAAGGCTTAGATTGTATCATCCCTTATCAATTGAAAAGAAACGAGAAGTACAGAAAATATTGATTTATTTCATCTGTGCATGATCCAGAAAATATCACTAAAAAAATAATTTCTTTTGGGCACTGGATTAGTTGCATTGCATCTTGGGACCTGAAGAATTCTATATATAGAAAAGGATTATGGAAATCTATTAACCTGTGGCATTTACACATGTTGCATTTTACATGCAATATTTAAAAGGAGGAGGGTGAAGAGTTTGCACAGCACTTGTCAACATTTAACCTTAAATATGTCAAAAAACATGAGCCATTATGTTTGTTTGAACAATATATTCACAAATCCATATAGTTACAGTGATTCTAACTGTACATAATATTTGATGCAAACCCATTTATGGTCAAAATCTGAAGAGATGATTTTTAAATTAAATAATTTAAAATTCATTTAGACACTATATAAAACATTAAAACAGACCTATATCAAATAATTTGCTCAGCCATGCTTTAGAATCATTGGGCAATAATGTCTTAAAATTTTTTTTGAATCATAAGTTGTTCAAAGATACTTCTTTCAAACGTGGTTATATATATATATATCTGGACACCTAATGTGTTGGAACAACATTTTACACACTTTAGAGCTGTGGAAGAAGACTCTGAGTTCTCTGTATTCTTCAGGGATGGATCCTGTGGTGGTGGAAAATGAGCTCAAGCTGAACCAGCAGTTTGCTAATGTACATCTAAATTCTACCAATTATCAGCATGGAGGAAGTACAGCCTGCAAAGGGTGCTATATTCCTCCTCCCTTAAGACACAGAGAAGTTACTAAAAGACTCTGATAAAGACGTTCATAGTGATTTCCAATAAAGGATGTATAAAACAGTTTTGAGGTTCATAGTGATTCAAGGGGAAAATCTAGTTTTTCAGTGATTGTGGAAGTGGATAAAAGGAGAGGTTTGGTGATCATGGACAAAGAGACTGATAGCATTGGCAGCCATGATTACAAAAGTGGCTCTGACAAACTTGAACATGGTGGAAACAGTTGCTGGGGTAACAAATCAGATGAAGATGATTGGTCAAAACCGCTTGCACCAAGTGAATGCTTGGAACAGAAACTCTTTTTGGAGATAAGACTAGATTTGATTTTGAGAAATATGACATTCCAACTGAGGCAACAGGCAACAACTGTCTCTCACATATTGAGAGTTTCAGTGATATTGAGATGGGAGAAATCATCTTGGGAGACATTGAGATTACCTGTTATACTCACCTCATTTTTATTTTGATGTCCTGTTGGCTCAGTAATGCTCAAGATTTCACCTGTTTTGGCAAAACAAATTGAATGAATGTGGACTAAAATTTAAAAAAAATTCTGTGCTTTTAAACTTAAGTATATATTTACACACAAAACTCAATTCCCTTTTAAGCGTTTAAGGAGTACACTGACTTTATTATAGTACACCTCTTTCTAAAGGTTATCTGACTTCCCAAATATGTCATTACAGAGAACAGCAGATATATGTTTTCCAGATTAAAATATTGTGATGGCAATGCCATCCCTTCTCCTTAATATAAGAATGTGTTTTGCCTTACGATTATAAGGAGATCTGATTCTAATGAAGCAAATGTCAGACATAAGGGGGATGTGGAAAATTACTAGAGAGACTCAGTGTGTCCTGATGAATCTATCCAGTACAGGAAAATTAAACAGTACCTGATTACTGTTTGCTAAGACTGGGCTCATCTGTGCACACATTTAATTTATGGTTTTAATTTACCTTTAATGTAAAATATAACTTCCAAGGTTTTAATATATCACTTGTCCTTAATAAATCTGTCATGAATGTGAGTTAGTCTTATATAATTTTTAGAAGCAATCTTGGAGTCTAAGAAAAATTCAACTAAATCACAGATTTTAATGTTTGCTATATATAAAAAATATGCCTGCAATAATATTTCAGTATTTAGTGGTGACATTTGCATTGAATGGAAAAAAAGCAAAAGATTAAAGAAGGAACTACATCCCTTAGAATTTTCTATATTAGCATATTTTAGTAAGGTAGGACGTATGACTCTTGAAATGGCTAATCTTCTGTATATTCAATTTCAAGTGATTGGTGTTTACAGAAAAGAGCTCAAGGAGCATAATCTAGGAGGATGAAAAGAAATGAGATATTATTGTGAGACTCAAGGGCAGAAGTTAAATCTCTTAATCATGAGCTAAAAGTTCACCGATGTCTGCTTATTCTGATCACATATGCCATGTCAACCACATTGAGACCTATTAATGATTTTCAAAAATCCTTCCTTATAAATGGCACTTCAAAAATATTTTATCGTTAGTTTATACTTTAAATATTTAACAAAATACTCACCAAACTGGAAGTTAAGAAAAAGCAAGAAAAGAGGGGAACCAAAAAAAAAAAAGCCTCATGCACAGTGGTCCATATGCTTTACTGGCTTATCTCGCTTCTGTATCATGAATAAGATGAGAAGCATAATTTTTTACCCAGCTTTTATTTTTATTTATTGGTCAGGCATGTCTGGGATATACAGCACACCATTCTTCTGCTGAAATTTGTCCTTTTCTTTGTTCATATTAGAAAGCAAACACATAATTTTCCATTATATAAAGCTCAGGAGTGGGAAATCTAAAATTAAAAACTCGTTTTATCTTACTTTCTTTTTAAGTAGAATGGAAAAGTGTCTAAAGAACCTTGACTGAATTTGAGTACTAAAAGAAAAATTTGGAACTCGTGCCAAAGGCCTAAGAGAAGATCATACATAAATTCTACTACCTGGCTGAGAGCAGAGGGCCGGCCAACATTGGCACTCAGCACAGGTTCAAGCTAAAATGACCAAGTGCATTACAAGCTACACTTTAGTAATCAATTTGATAAATTTTGTTATGTTAAGTTAGGACATAACTGTTTCTCTAATAATTATAGGTAACATTAGGTGTACCCCAAAAGTGGTAATAGACATAAAAACAATTCTTCCCAATTGCATGTATTTACTTTAATATATATTCTGCCAAGGTCATAAGTTTTTCTGTGAGTTTGAAAGATCAATAGACTTCACTTGTTGAATTGTGGCTGAACTAATTATATAACTTTGAGCTTCAGGATACATTTTCCACTTACCAAAAAATAATTTAAAAATTAATAGAAACACATAAAGAATAAAAACTACTTGGGCATCTCCTGAAGGGACAATATAGAGCTATAGTTAAGGATACAGACCATTTGGGTGTGAATCTTAGCTCTTTCCTCTTTCTATATGAACTAGGGCAAGTTACATGATATTCCTGTATTTCAGTTTCCTCATTTGTAAAAGGAAGATAAAAATATCCACTTCACTAGATTACTGTGGAGATTAAGCAAATTAATACATCTGAAGAGCTGAGAATAGAGCCAGGTAACAAGATATGACATATTCCCTTATTGCAGCAAACAATATTTCCCTAACTATTGGTCACTAACTGACTAATTATATTCTTTGTTTCTCAGTTACTGGTTTTAGTTTCTATCTTATTTATCTACAATTTTAGTTTGTTTCCTTTTTTACAATGAGGATTTTTAAAAAAATTATAGACCTAGTATTATTTAGGTGTATCATGTATTAAAAAATTCTACAATGCAATATGATAATAAAGGTATTCTTTTCATGGAGATATCAAATGAAAGTAAAGAATTTCCCTAAAAAATGTGACTTTTAGAATGCAAAATAATTAAATAAGGCATATTGAAAATTATTAGTCCAAAAGAAAAAAAATTGAAAAAATATGGT
Organism: Ailuropoda melanoleuca; assembly: GCF_002007445.2. Lineage (NCBI taxonomy): Eukaryota > Metazoa > Chordata > Mammalia > Carnivora > Ursidae > Ailuropoda > Ailuropoda melanoleuca. The sequence continues at coordinate 92,973,750 of NC_048224.1, read as the reverse complement.
CTTATATATCTAATCTGCTTCTCTGAACTTTAAAATGCAATGATGAAATTGATATATGTATATTACCAAATTAAGAAGGTACCAGTACTAAAAATGTTACTCAGAATTGTGCTACACTATAAAGCCAGTACTTGTGTTTACAAAGGAAGTTAGTTTGTAGATAGGAAAATAAATAGATGATTGATTTTGAAGACTTTTCACATATCAAAAAATGAACAATAAAATTTAGGAATTACATCCTAAAGATACTGGACAACACATGACCATATGAACATGTGAGCTTGCTCTAGGAGTATATCATCTACTCAGATATTGAGTCTATAATTGCATTGGGAATAGTCCATTAAAATACATGGGCAGCCCACATCAGGCTCTTGTACTGGGAAAATGTAACACCCCTTCATAAGTAATACAGAAATCATTCATTAATTTAATCTCATTGGAATGTTCTATTTTATGGAAAAATTTTAGTTTTGGAAAAACAAAGATCAGAAGAAATTTTTAAACATTGTCAGTATTAGCATTTTTAGTCATAGAGATAATCATTGTTTCATTCCAATAAGGATGTTGGTAGACTGAAAAAAAATACAAAACATAGAGTTAAATTGCTAAATTCACAGGATTCACATGAATTTTGGCCACAAAAAATTCTATAATGCAATATGATAATTAAAGTGAGTGATGGTTTCATCTGATATTCAAGGTAAGAAAGCTTCAAGTAAAATTAGATCTAGACATTTTTAATTTGAAATGATAAGGTGATAAGGTTATAATTCTAAAATGTCAGCTAATCAGAAATATGCATGACTAAGGTATTTGGAAAATTTATCAACTGTCCACTTTCTTATAAACATTAAGTCCTTAAAATTTTATTATTACCTCTCAGAAATAAATCAGGGGCGCCTGGGTGGCACAGCGGTTACGCGTCTGCCTTCGGCTCAGGGCGTGATCCCGGTGTTACGGGATCGAGCCCCACATCGGGCTCCTCCACTATGAGCCTGCTTCTTCCTCTCCCACTCCCCCTGCTTGTGTTCCCTCTCTCGCCGGCTGTCTCTATCTCTGTTGAATAAATAAATAAAATCTTTAAAAAAAAAAAAAAAAAGAAAGAAATCAATTTATTCAAATTAAAATATGTGTTTTTTCTTTTGCATTACTAAATGTAATTAAGTTTTTCTCAGTGAAAACAAAATCCTTTGAAGGAGGGTTGGATAAGAACAACAACAACAAACTGAAAATATGATTCTCAATGTTGTTAACTGAAAAATAACCTAAAAGTTAAAATTAATTGCAATAAAAAATTTTATCTACCCAGAAAATAGTTTTATTTATATTATATATATACATATATATTATATATATGCATATATTATATATATAATATATATGCATATATATTATATATATAATATAAAATTTCTGGAAACTAAATATCATATAATTTTTAATTTTAAAATAATAGATAACTCCTTACATAAAACAGTGAAATATATCAAAGTTTCTAAAAAGAATCTATGTCAATGTCAAATATAGTTTAAGAACAGAGAAAATAAACATTTTATGTACTATAATAATTGGCATAACAAAAAGGAAGAAAAAGTGCCAGCATATTAAATTATGCATTATAAATTTAATCTGATAATCTCGAATTCAGTGATAACGGCAATAATGCATTCAGAATTATGCATTATTTATTTATGGTTACATGAAATACAAACTTTCTTCAAAAGGACATAAAACTCAGCATACTGTAATTAATTGGGATAGAAAAACTTAGAAGTTTGAAAATAAAGTCAAATTAGAATAGTCCAAAGTAAAAGCCAGAATACATACTGATCTCCATGAGAAAATTGGGTGTTTACTAGTGCTTTTCCCATTAAAACAGAATTGGGGCCAAAGAAATCCCAAAAGTAACACACATTTATAAATACAGGGTCAGTCGGAGTCAGGAGATTTTATTGGGACTAAGAGGTGACCATGATACACATCCTAAATTCCCAGGCTCTATAAACCTACCAGGAAGGAGAAGGATAAAGGGCAATGTGGAAAAAAGAAGATACATATGCATCTTCAGTGTAGTCAAATTTTGAGGCATGTAATATCCACGCTTTGGGGAAGAGTATGTTTTTTTCTCCCATTAGCCCAGCACATGTATGTGTATGAGGGTGTGCATTCTCTAAAACAAGGAGAAAGTTCATTTGTCAGCTGGACTTCTGCTTCAGCATAAGGTTTACCGGCTTCTTTTGTGCATCTCTGCCAATGGAGAAGAGAATTGGAGAGATATCTCAGAGCATTGTTCTTCTAAGATGTAAGGAGTTTTTCATAGGGCAAATGGATACCCAAAAATTAGTAGAGCTTGAGTTGCTGTTATTTCTCCCCAGAGGATTGTCTGCCAGATGGCGAATACCAGCAACATGAGTTGGCGGATGCATGAGGTGCAGGAGGTAAAGGGATTGATAGAAGAGGACTACGTAGAACTCCCTAGTGGAGAACCCCACTCCCAAAACTCACACATGAACCCCCTGAAAAGCAACCCCTGGGACTTGTGCCACATGAAGGACATTAAAGACCAATCTGTCAGCCATAGAATGAAAAACAGCAAAGTAGAATAAAGCAAATGTCAGTTGGGTAAAAAGATACTTCCTTTCCACATTTCTCCCTTCACCTCAGTAATATGGAAGAACCTAGCCTTAAAGAGGGAAAATAAAGCTAACCAAAACATCCTTTACCCTTCGTACCATTCAGAGTCTTAGATAAAACATGAACTGGGGTATGGACTTGAAAAAGGAGAAAAATTAAATCAATTCATCTTTAACTGGATTGCTCTTCAAAACATTCAGGTTGCTAGAGAACTGTAGAATCCGCTTAAGATGTAGTTAAGAGAGAAACATGGAGATTTGACAGAGACCAATGAAATTTAGTGAATGGAAAAAATAATATTTCATTCATACCCCTCTGATTTGAGACTTCTCAATATACTAGGTACCATATTTAGAACATTCTGGAATAGCTGTGTTCCTTCTAATAGAACTCTGTTACTTTTGATGTACTGTAAAGACTTTAAATATTTACCTGACCTTGAAAAAACAAGTATACATACAAAAAGAAAGCCTCTATTCATTAAAGGAAGTAGTACAATAGAAGCATATATGGAATGAGACTCAATTAATGGTTGTGCTTCTTCCATAGATAAATTTCAGAGGTGACGATGTCACGTCTAACATCATTTCTCGACATTGCTTTAGAAAAGGATAAGTGAAGGCAGTAAATGAAATTTAATTCTGTCATTACATTAAATAGAAAACATAGGAGGGGAAGCACCAAAAAAAGTCTCCAAAAATATCTTTTCCTCCTTACCTAATCAAGAATATTTATTGGCAAAGGAAATAAATTTCACAAGTTTTAAAAATGTGACTCTTTTAAGTAATATTTATATTGTCAACATGTTTTTCTCTTCAAACAATGCAAATACAAAAGCTATATCTCTAACACATATAGCTTGCTTTCTTAAATAAGTCACCTAGAACATAAGTAATAGCACACTACTAGAAAACATCATTTACTTTGATAAATTAATTCTATTTCAGAAAAGCCACTGAATGCAAAGATAATTATCAAGGGTAAGATTTTATTCTCTATTTATGTGAAGTGTACTATTCAATAAAAGCCATGGTTAACCTTGATACTTCAGTTAGGTAGGTAGGTAGATATAGTTTCTAGTGACATATATTGCTTTTGAAATTGAGAATATTTTGCTCACTTAAATATTAAGCATCAGAGTTTTTGAACACCAGTCCTAAAATAAATTTCATTTTAATGTAATGCTTCATGAATAATGTACAATTTTGTGCAGTGATTTTTAAGAACTATTTGTTAGAAATCAGTTAAAGAAATTATGAATGGGGAAAGTTAGCTGAAAATGGTAAAACATTCAGGTTCTGAATGGGACAGTATAATACTTGGAAATCCTATTTTTTAAAATTATTAATTCTTTATTTCATGGCATCAAGTCAATCAATTTGTTAGCCTAATGTTTCTTCCTTGAGGGAAGGTATATAGGAGGTGGCCTGGGTTTTGTTTCTAAAAGCCTATTCCCCTTGAATAGTCTACAAAAGTCGGTTTCTAAAGATAATTGTGAAGAGCTGAGAGGCATGTGGGAGATAAAGGATACTTCTAGAGAGAGAAAGAAAATAACCTGAATCCTATTTCCTTTCAAGAATCTAAGGATGATGGCAAACTTCAAGTGTTTTGTGGGATATGATGATAGAATGTGTGTCTGTGTCTCAATATGTGTGGGTTTTATTCACTCAGTTTGACAGGATATTCACTGGGCTCTTTCCACATGAAGAGATGCATCCGAAGTTTATTGATTCTCATCAATGCAGGATATACTAAGTCACTTAATTCTAGGAAGGTAAACATGTGCGGAATGTTAAGTATGTTAATATGTAAATATTAAATATAAATTTTAACCGATGGTGAATAGTATTTGCTTAGGTCAACACCAGTTATTAGTGTATATTGACAAGTAGCATTCAGTTATTGTAGTCTGTACCTGTGTCCCAGTATTTAAAAATTATACCCTAACCAGTATTTTAAACTATGTCACAATATCTCACTCTGCACATAGTCCCATATTTGATAATTTCAGCCATCAAGAGAATTGCCAGTAACTAAAAAGAAACATAAAGTAATTCTAACAGTTCTTAAATAAAGCATTTACTTACAGGTTATTCACTCATAGACAATTTTCACACAATTTTAATATGCTTGGTTAGCTAGTTTCCAGTATTATAAGAAATTAGAGGCTGTAATTTACAAGTGGGCAGGCTGATAACCACAGGGAAACAAGAACACTTTTTAATTATGAAAGACTGACAGTGACCATGTAAGGCACCTCAAAGTGTAAATACAGATGATACTAATATATAACTTGATAAGAATAAATAAGAGCCTAACAAGGAACATAAAAGAAGCAAAATAAATCAAATCCCAATAGAAAATTTACTTTAGTTGTTTTGTGCTGTTCTTGTTAATGTAATAAATTCAATTTCCACCTCTCCATTACCTTACAAGTGCGTACACACACACACACACATACACACACACACCCCTAACAGGACGCCCTAATGATCTTCTGATTGTTACCACACATATACACCAAAACTCCTCTTCTGTATGCTGAGTAAAGAAGAAAAATTTCTATCAAAGAACTCCTAGCAAAAGAGGAGGTATATAATTGTGAAAGTATCTCATAGTTATTACGATAAAGGCAATATATGATAAAGGTAAATGTTGAGGAGATATTCTGATCCTCTGCTTAGAGGCAAAAATGCGTCAAGCCCCAAGGGTGGAGACCGTTTTGCACACTTCAGGTAACCTAAGTCTGTATGCTCTGGGAATAACAGGTATGGTGACCATAATCATGGACACTTGGCAAGCTTATGTGGGAGAGTAGGAGCACTGAGGCTTCTCTAAGTAAGAGAGAAAGAAGGATGGAAATGCCACAAGATGACTGACGACCTCTTTGTAGAACAAACATACTATGTGCAGGATTCTCAGAAATAATTAGCAACCACTGTGAGAAGTGCTGAGGTCCTGTTTTAACAAATTGAGCGATTATCAGTGCAGTAGATTATTATTTATTTTGGTTCTTAATGGCGAGGTAAGCTTTTCAGAAGATTCATATCTGTGCAACTATTCATGCCCAGGTAAAGTTGGCAGTACTTGCTGTCCTGCATTGGGATTGCTACACAGGAAGTTTTACAAATTTCAACCAGAAATTTTTAGGTAAAGGTCCACTTCTTATATTTTAAGAGAAATTGTCTTCTGAAATCCTAACTCTACTCCTATTTGGTGATCCCAGCTGGACTTCTTTTCGCTTGAAATTCTAGCCTGCAGCTCTAAGCAGTTTGGTCCTTGCTGATTCTCCCTGGGTCCCATGGCGACCCCTTTAGTCGTCTTGAATCAATAGTTCTTCTTAAGCAGAGAAAATAAAGCTCCAGGCCAAAATAAAATAGAAAGAGCAAGCAAAAAAAAAAATAATAATAATAATAAAGAACCAGCACAGCTTTCTCTCATGTGATTCCTTTAACTTCATTCACTAAAGGCCACACGCTCAGTTTTTTAAAGTCAGAGCATCATGATGGGAAGAAGAAAAATCAATATAATCTCCTTTTCATTGTAAGTAAGGTAATATTCAACCTTCTTCCAATGACTGCTGGTCTATTTCATAAATACATTTTTGTAGTGTTTTTATTATGCCATAGTCTTTTCTCAGTACCCTTTTTGGTATGTCTATCATACTAATTGGTCCCCTCTACGACGTTAAAGAGACTGGAGTGCTTTAGGTGAATTTGGGGCCAATTTGTATTTTACCTTCTCTCATCATCTCATTTCCGTGACAGTTTTCTTATTTTAGTAATATCTATTATTGCTGTAGATAAGTAAGATACTGCCCAAAGCACATCTTATAATTGGCAAAATACTGTATTTAAAATGTGATATTTTAGAATTATTAAGTATTGATATTAGGGTGTAATTATTAAATAATAGGCTTGAAAAAATTATGGTGGTGTCTTGGTTTAAGGTAATGGCAATATAGTTTGAATAAAGAAAAGGTTTTATATTATTAGTAGAATGAATACTATTCGTTAATAGATTAAGAATGGGCTATAAACAAAAATGCATGTTAGTTCTGGTTTAAGAAACTTGATGGACAGGGTGGGGACATCAGGTTGTGTGTGCTAAGATTGAATTAGATACTCAAGTACATGGGGAAAATAGGCAATCAGTTATATGCAGATTTAAAACTTTGGAAGGTCTTAAGAGAAACCTATTTGCCAAATGTTGGTCTAAAAGTGGCATTTAAACTAGAATTTAAATAAAAACTTGAAACATTAAAAAAAAGGAAAGGTTTATAAGAAGTGCAAAGTAAATTCTATTCCTGTGTATTAATAAGTAACTAAATACCTATAATGCAGTCGGAGTCACAACATCCTATTTATGCCAGGCCAAACACCCCAATCCATTGTTAAAATATCTAATTACAGAATAAAAGAATCTGCTTCGACCTTGGTCTTTGAGCTATAAATTAATCATTTTTAGAATTTAAGAAGTAATCGTTCATACTTACTCCCCTTCAGAGTAAGACATCTTAGTTCTTTTGTATGTGATAATATTAGTGTGTACAAATAATAATTACCAGTAAGTATCCTTGAATGTATTTAGCAGTGTTTAAAAGAAATAGAAAAGAAAAAAAAAAAAAGCAAGCATAATTCCTCTCTAGAAGTTGAGTGTTTTGGTACAGACTACAGAGTTTTCACAAATAAATACTATAAATAAAGTTTTAGAAACAGATGAACTTGCCTCAGCAGAGAGGATGGGCAGAAATGAGCAGGTGTCCAGAACTTGGGCTCAATAACTGCACCAATTAGTGATCAGGTACATGCTGGCTTTTAAATATGATTCAAATTTGGAGGGTCTTCAGGTCTTATCATTTTAAGTAGTCAAAGCTCTGATTTCTTACCAATTTACGGAATTAGTTCATTATATTTGAATATTGCCATTTTTTAAAAGATTTTATTTATTTATTTGAGAGAGAGAAAGAGCACAAGCAGGGGAGTAGCAGGCAGAGGGAGAAGCAGACTCCCCACTGAGCAGGGAGCCTCAATCCCAGGACACTGGGATCATGACCTGAGCTGGAGGCAGATGCTTAACTAACTGAGGCACCCAGGCACCCCGCCATTTTTTTTTTCAAAATAATGATCAGGTTGATTTCATATTATAGCAATCAACATTTATTTCATCTTTGCTTAATTTTGGTTTATCAGCTACCATGAAACAATTTGTACTACTCAACACTTTCTATAGGTTTAGAGCATGCAATTATGAACAGATAATCTACTTGATATTTGTGTGCAGAGTGTTACATTTTTAGATATTTTAAGGTGTACTTAATTTAATATAAAATACATTTATTATTTAATGATAAAATTACTTAAGCTTTGCTATCAGCAGCAATTAGATAACCAGATACTGTTTTATTTAGGTGTTGAAGAGATTAATCAAAAAATCCACATAATATACTTTGAGGGAAATTTCCAGTAACATTCTATATTCTCTTCACAGTTATGCTAAGGGATACTGAAAGATTGTCGATAGTGAATAAGAAGGAAAATATATCCTTAATGTTTGAAGGGTTGGTAATAACACAGGATGGAGCTGGAATAGACGTTATATTTACATTATGGGGTAGGTTATTAAACAGTCTCCTTTTGGAATGAAACAAGTGATTATCCCCGAGATTCTCTAGCCACTTCCCTGTCACTTACGGAAACTTGAAATCCTCAGCCCTTACTGGGAGTTCTTTTTAATTTTCACAGAATCATCCAAAATAAGTATTCATGACAATCGGTATTAAAAAAAGAAGGTATTTCCAAGGTTCTCATAGAGCAGGGACAAGAGTGGGAATTGGGTTTTAGTTCTCTGTGTGTCCTTCCTCATTTCCTGTCATGGAAAAGGAGGCTTTATAAATGGGCCTCCAACGTTTGAATTTCTCTATGTAGCAAAGGTACTGTCATATAATTCAGTGCTTTCGTGTATCAATCTTTCACATTTAGCTTGTCATAGAATTTCCATAGTTAATTTTAGGAAGACAGAAATACAGATCAGAATCAAATCTAAACTGCAATTCTGTAGAATCAACATTACCTATTTTTCTGGTTCTACCTGGGCTTACCTCATTGGGTTTCTTGGCCTTTATGCTTTGCTTCTTGATATCAGACAGAGGAACAGATCGATGAGTTTTGTATCCAGGTGATAAACACTCCCAGACAGGAAAAATATTCACTGACTTTTTACCTTTTAGACCATATTTGACTTTCTTTAATATTTAGGGATTCCTCTATTTCAGATACATCTGACCTACAGCCTTTAAATTTTTATTTGAAATTCAATAATTATAGTACATATTGCTCTGATGCAGGACATTCTAGAATATGGTAAAATGATGGTTGCTTGTGTACTGTTTTAATAATACTCCTCATTTTCTTTTTATAGCAAGTAAAGTTTTGATGATTTTTTTAAAAAGATTTTGTTCATATATTTGACAGAGAGAGAGAGCATAAGCAAGGGAACAGCAGAGGTTGCTGCAGAAGGAGACAGGGAAAGCAGGCTCCCCACTGAGCAGGGAGCCTGAGGTGGGATTTAATCCCAGGACCCTAGGATCGTGGCCTGAGCTGAAGGCAGATGCTTAACCGACTGAGCCACCTAGGCACCCCACTTATTGATGATTTAATTTGGAAAAAAGGGACCAGTGCAGTAAACATTGAAAATCGGCACTCAGTTATAAAATAGGTGAACATTTTAATAATCTCTTATCCCATGAAAGTGGTATCAGATTACATGATTAATAGAAGACTTCAGCAAAAGTCCTCAAAACTCTTCAGTGAAGGAAGTCAATTCACAAAAGAAAGTCTCACTTACTAAAAATATAAGTTATAGCTTAGCTATTTTGAATGTGGGTATGTGGGTGTATAGGTCTCTGTGTGCATATGTATTTTCTAAATTTTAGTAGGTAATGATAATTGTAACAAATGTACTATTAAAGAAATGAGACATGTTCAACTAAAATTAGAAATGAATGCTGTGCTTAATATCGCAATCATGTTTTATTTTTCTGAAATCCCAAAGAAAATTTAATTTCTTAACATCTTGTTACATAAGTTACTGTTATATATATTTAAACATATTTATCCATTTGGCTCCACACAAATTGGATAACTATGCACATATTATTTTTTGCCCTTTTTCACTAGTTTGTTATGATCTTTAACACTAATATATTTAGGTATACATGTAATGATTATAGAGCGTACCAGAGCAGACTTTTTACCTTTTTTACCTTTTAGACCATTTCTTATTTGGCTGTATCATTTTGCTATTGCCTTTTTTCACTTCCATCTGATCCATCTCTTTCCTTATCATCTTACTTTTTATTTTATATTCCATGAAATGTGTAGAATTATTTAAATGATTAATGCCCCTTAAATTATGCCTTTTTAAGTATATCAATGAACACATATATCTATAAAGTGGCTCTATGGTTTACTATTTCTTTCCAGAATATTTTGTTAGAAAAATTACCAGGGGCGCCTGGGTGGCACAGCGGTTAAGGTTAAGCGGTCTGCCTTCGGCTCAGGGCATGATCCCGGCGTTAAGGGATCGAGCCCCACATCAGGCTCCTCTGCTATGAGCCTGCTTCTTCCTCTCCCACTCCCCCTGCTTGTGTTCCCTTCTCTCTCTGGCTGTCTCTATCTCTGTCAAATAAATAAATAAAATCTTTAAAAAAAAAAAGAAAAATTACCAAATTTCCTCCATTTCCAGCTTCTTTATTGAATAGAGCCTCATTTCCTCCTATTATGACTAATTATCCTACCCATTTCCCTTTACAGAGGATGACAAATGGTTCAATTTCTCTATAGTCAGTGATATTATTACTGATTTAGCAATACTTTACAATTCTTGTTCAGAACTGCAAGAAAAAATTTCTATTACTGCATTATTAAAGCAAAAACAAAAGCAAGTATTTTAGAGGTGTAAACCTAATGGTGCAGAAAAAATGGTGTCTTTTTAGATGTAATAAAGCAGCTGCTTTCTACTTGGGTTAAGGAACTAGTCAGCACACATGGAAGAATCAACCTTCATTTGCTAAAATTAAATGTATCTCTCAAACCCTATTGGAACCCATGAATCAGAACAATAGGCATATATAAAATGTAAAAATGAAAAATTGCAATTAAGCCTTTGGCAGGTTTAGAACTCTGTATAATTTCATGCAATGCTTCTCTAATTAAATTATCATTGAAATTATTGAATACAATTATTTTAGGTACATTCAAAAGAAATATAGTCAATAGACATATCTCTAGCGTATTTCACTTGAGATATATCAATGTAAAAGTAGTGATAATAGTCTTGATGTTGACATTTTCACACTAGGTTTTTTTCATTAAGAGGTGGCAGTAATCAGAATATATTTTTGAGAATGTGAGAGAAATAAGTTTTTATTTATTCTAGATAAGCTAAGGGAAGCTAAATATTTTATGTCCCTTTTAATGTGGAAAGAGGAGAATTATTTAAGTACAAAGAGCAATGATGTCTTCCCACAGGATTTCTCTAGAATACATGTAATCAGTATTTGGGTCAAAATATCACTCAGGGGATAGGAGAATCAAGCAAATGAAAATAATTTTCTGAAAGTAACTAAAAACATATATTTACAATTCCAAGTTATGTGAAACAAAATAGAAAGATGGAAACAATTATGGGTGATGTTTAGTAAATAATGTCTTTGAGAAGACTTTGGCATGTGTTCCTGCATAATTTGGAAAGCTCATATCAAATACAAAGCACCATTTTTATTTAAAGACAAATTTATTTTTAAAGACTTAGAGTCTTTTTAAGTTGTGTACTTGAAATAAAAAATATATAACATTGCTGTGAATATCTAAGGTATATCATAAAACATGATATGAATTTTAAAAATATTGTATTATAGCCAATTATTCCTAGATGTTAAAAATTCATAACAACATATTTCCTCATGACTTTTTTTGAAGAAAACAATCTAATAGCTAAGAATACATAAGAAATAAAAACATTTATCTTTACCTTGAGAATCATCAGAATATCTTATCCTTTATATCTGTGTTTATTTCAGGATCTTAGAGGAACTTAACTAAAATAAAAATTGATGACCTGCAGCTACTACATATGGTTGTATAATTGAAATAATTCATGAGATTCACATTGTACACTCACATAAGACTTTAATACAGCAAAAGTTATAGAACAGCAGGATAAATAAAGCACAAACACCCATCAGAGACGTCTAAGAATTCCAAATATAGCTGCCAAGATTCTTTGGTTACACAAAACACATTTCATCTTTGGATCATGATTTGGATCATGAACCACCAGGATATGTATGAAATATCTTGGACTCAGGGAACCCAGAGACTCATCTGAGGAGAGATATTTTATACATTTCTGCTCATATAACCTCTACCAGACCATTAGACCAAGATCAAAAACAGAAACCAAGAGACTGTAAGAGAAACCAGGTACAAATTGACAATCTGGACACTTTCCATAAACAATTCTGGTATGTTGGTATAGGTTGTCCCCTTGCCTGTTTGGACCCTGGGATATATTAATCAGTAGTTAGTGATCCAACTTTGCCAATGATCAGTCAGGACAAAGGCTCTAAGCATCTCTGAATATAAACACAGCACTTCAACAGACCAGCTGAGATTAACCTTTTACTTAGAAAGAGAAGAATCATATGAAGATATTGGTAACATGATATCTCTCAAGATGAAGGACATTGGTCACATCCACTCAAGGTTCATAGGTAGAATGTTCTGATATTATCTAGGAGTTTTAACTCTGTTTTTATAAAAGAAGGCCATAACTTCAGCATCCTTATAATTAAATAGAATACTATAAATTTTTTAGATTGTACCCATAGGGAATGGAAAAGATGTGCTCTTCTTTCCCAATCTTCACTTGTTCATGGAGTTATACTATAATTGACCTTAAGTGGACATGCTTCATTATTTAATAAAGGTCTCATAAAGAAATAGTTGATAAATAAAATAGTAAAATGCTGCATATCTACAACTATTCTAAATAAAAAAGAATTTGTATAAAGGGAAAGAGCACACTTGAAAAATTCTGTATGTTTACTGATATTCTAAACTTGAATTATTGTCATGATTTGAGAATAATATCAATGAACATACAGAACACTGGTACTAATTACATAGAGACATAATGAATAATCCAAGAATCCTTGATAGGAAAGCAGAATGGGTTACGTAATTAATCATTGTTTTTTACCACTATTTTATATGATTTAAGGGTCATATGAGATAATACAGATACTTTGTTAATTAACCCAAGTATTGCTTAGCACATAGCACATTTAAAGTATTAACTACTATCATAACATTGGAAGCAAAATTTCAACCTTCAGAAGATATTTTTGCTATGGGAATATAGAAATGAAGTCTCTATGCAAAAATGTTTTATAGTGTATTAGTCATAAAGTATGGATAAAAATAAAAAGGACTAAAAAGAAAGGTTTCAACCTTGAGAAGCCTTCAATATGGTGCGAAAAGGAAAACAATTGATCAAAGGAGTCTGTGTAAAAGTTAGAGAGCTAAAAAATTATCGAGAGCATGAAATTACACAGAAGTTAAAGGATAGTATTTTTTCTTAAAAATTGTTTTGACTGAAATATAGTTAATATATAATATTAAATTAGTCTCAGGTGTATAACATGGTGATTTAATTATATATAATGATATAGTTACCATGATAAGTGTGTTTATAGTATTATTGCCTATCCTTTCAGTTATAAAATAAATATGTAAAGGAAGATATTTTAAAGAATGATAAAGTAATCTGCAAGTTCAAATCTGGCCAGGAATAACAAAATCTAGAATGTTCTGTTATTTACAATTTATTTTAATTGGAGTGACTTTTCTTTCCAGGCCAAGAAATCACACTGAGGGGTGCCTGGTGGCTCAGTTGGTTACGGATCTGCCGTGGGCTCAGGTCATGATCCAGGGTCCTGAGATCAAGCCCCACATTGGTGGGAGCCTGCTTCTTCCTCTCCCTCTACGCCTCTCTCTTGCTTGTTTGCTGTCTCTCTCTCTCTCTCATGCTGTCTCTCAAAAAAATAAATAAATAAAATCTTCAAAAAAAATCACACTGAAGAAACATTACTGTGCATACAGTACTTTCAATGAAGATAGGTGAAAATATTTAACATTAATATTTTGTTTAAGATTATAATTCTTTTTTTTTAAGATTTATTTATTTTAGAGACAGAGAGAGCAAGTCGGGGGAGAGGTAGAGGAAAAGAAAGAATCCTGAAGCAGATGCCCTGCTGAGTGTGGAGCCTGATATGGGGCTCAACCCTAGGACCCTGAGATTACGACCTGAGCTGAAATCAAGAATCAGCCACTTAACCAACTGAGCCACCCAGGAGCCCCAAGATTGTAGTTCTGTGTGCTTAAATATAGAAAAAATAGATATCTATATAATATTTTTATCCTTTAAGTTTTTGCTTAATTACTGTCAGCCTTGGACTTTTTATATAATATAGCTCATGCTATCCTGTTTTTCATTTACTAAAATCAAAGAGCTATGGCATACTCATTAGGAACAAAATGGTCTGCTTAATACGTCTTTGGTTTTGGTCCTCCAGAAATTCTTTTTTTTTTTTTTAAAGATTTTATTTATTTATTTGACACAGAGAGAGACAGCCAGCAAGAGAGGGAACACAAGCAGGGGGAGTGGGAGAGGAAGAAGCAGCCTCATAGCGGAGGAGCCTGATGTGGGGCTCGATCCCAGAATGCCGGGATCATGCCCTGAGCCGAAGGCAGACGCTTAACCGCTGTGCCACCCAGGCGCCCCTGGTCCTCCAGAAATTCTTACCCAATAATTATTACTGGGGAATTTTTCCACTCTAATGGAGAGCAAATTCTAATTTGTTTCCCGCTGTAATATTCTCAAATATTACTGGATATTTTGTAGTCATATAGAATATCCCATTAAATGTGTTTGCCAGATATAAGTACTCAAATTTATTTTTACCTAATGCATCATGAATACCATCTTTTTAGAACAATGGTTTTCAAATTCTAGCATGCAGTAACATAACAGGGAAGATTTGTTAAAACACAGATTGCTGGTTCTTGCTTCAAAGTTTCTACTTGAGTAGATTTGAGGTTGGCCCAAGAATTTACATTTCTAAGAATTCCCTAAGTGATGTAGGTGTTACACCTGACACTGGTGAGGGACTCAGTGCTTTAGAATATGATTTACACCTGTTTTCATTCTCATGGTTCTAGAATATGAGAAAACAATAAAATTAACATTTTGCCTTTAGCAAAACATGTGTTGGAGGGTCCATCTCGAACAAAATATTGAGGCTCTTTCCTGTCGTGTAATGGAAAACTTGAGCTGTTACCAGCATTGCCAGCTGTTTAAAATAAATTCATTCATCTGCCCATGTTCATAGAATAAAATCTTTCCTGGAAATATCATCACTAACACATGTAGAAAAAAATTACATTTGCCTAATTATATCAGTTTCCTGAAATGAAAGTAAAAGCCTCACAGAATTAGCAAATACAAGTTGTTTCGATTTAAGAACAAAATATTAAATTGCTTGGGGGGCGCCTGGGTGGCACAGCGGTTAAGCGTCTGCCTTCGGCTCAGGGCGTGATCCTGGCATTATGGGATCGAGCCCCACATCAGGCTCCTCTGCTATGAGCCTGCTTCTTCCTCTCCTACTCCCCCTGCTTGTGTTCCCTCTCTCTCTGGCTGTCTCTATCTCTGTCAAATAAATAAATAAAATCTTTAAAAAAAAATTTGCTTGGGGCCCCTGGGTGGTTCAGTCATTAAGCATCTGCCTTCGGCTCAGGGCCTGAGGATTGAGCCCTGCATCAGGCTCCCTGCTCTGCTGGAGCCTGCTTCTTCCTCTCCCACTCCCCCTTCTTGTGTTCCCTCTCTCGCTGGCTCTCTCTCTCTGTCAAATGAATAAATAAAATCTTTAAAAAAAATATATATATATATATATTATATATATAAATTGCTTGTTTTTTAGAAAAGGGAAAGTGTAACAGATTAAGTTCAGAGAATTCTATGACATGTTAGGTTATTAAATATTTTTAAATTGTATTGCAGTTATTGATGTGATCAGACTTTTAAAAATTAACATGTGTTTCCAGAAATTTTGAAAATATAATTTTATAAATATACTTAATACACACTGGCATTAACAATGAGTGTATCCAAATTTTTATAATGATAGCTATAGAATGTAAAGAAGGTATCTTGTCCTTAATCCTTAAGTTCTTCAAACATTAGATAATACAAAGTATACTGTGACATTTGCAAGATATTAATACTTAGTA
>NC_048224.1:92892125-92955843 GCF_002007445.2 Ailuropoda melanoleuca | reverse complement strand
GTGTTCCCTCTCTCGCTGGCTCTCTCTCTCTGTCAAATGAATAAATAAAATCTTTAAAAAAAATATATATATATATATATTATATATATAAATTGCTTGTTTTTTAGAAAAGGGAAAGTGTAACAGATTAAGTTCAGAGAATTCTATGACATGTTAGGTTATTAAATATTTTTAAATTGTATTGCAGTTATTGATGTGATCAGACTTTTAAAAATTAACATGTGTTTCCAGAAATTTTGAAAATATAATTTTATAAATATACTTAATACACACTGGCATTAACAATGAGTGTATCCAAATTTTTATAATGATAGCTATAGAATGTAAAGAAGGTATCTTGTCCTTAATCCTTAAGTTCTTCAAACATTAGATAATACAAAGTATACTGTGACATTTGCAAGATATTAATACTTAGTAACAGTATATGGAATTTCAAATGTCTACCTGTATATGTGCAGCTCTGGAAAACACCTGTAATGAATTACAAAGTAATGAATGTATATTATTCATCCATGGGGATAAATTAATTGCTATGAAAGTTTAATGCACAATTCCACAATATGCTTTGAATGGGAAAATGATTGAAGAAAATAAGAACTGAGGGATTAATATGTGAGAACAGAGACCCTAATCATATGTGACAAAGTTCTTTGTAATTTTTTTATTATGTTAAGTGTAATAATTCTGTCAGAAATAGGATTACATATGTTCATATCAGCATAAAGAGTGGACTTTGGGCAATATTATTGATTTGAAATTCATCAGAAATGTGAATCATGAACTCCAATTACTTTCCTCATAGCATAGCACATCAGCATTGTGTATGATTTATAATTTTTATTACTATCTGTAGGAGCAGACACTTTAGCCCCTGATGACGTACTCTGTCCTTGGTATTGTTGCTTTCAGTGGTAGAGATGCATTATCAGTATGATCATTTGAAAAACTGGATCTGAATTAAGTACCTTTAATTAAATATCTTTAAATAAATAAGACATTATCTTAACTAAGATTTTTCTTGATAATGGAAGGAAACATTTCAACTAATCTCTTCCTTAAGACAGTTGCACATTTGTCTTCTCTTTATCAAAAATAAGTTAAGAAAATGTGAAATTGTCCTCTAAGATATGGCTTATTAAATAAAACAAAATTAAGTATATATAGATGGGTGTTACTAAACTTGGCACATGCTACCTATTCCATTTAAATAAAGAAAATACAGAGATAGAATTAATTATCTATTTTCTCCTAGTATTATCACCAACTCTGTGTTTTGATCATTGAAACTTCAAGCTTGTGTATTATTTTCATGATAACCATTTTGACAAGTATCTGGACTTTATGAAGGAAAATGCATCATTTGGGGTAGGTGATTGTTTTGTTTTCTAGATGGACAGGAAAGAAGAAAAGTAATACATATTGAGTAGTTATTATGAGGCACAATTCTACAATCTTTTTTTTATTAAAGATTTATTTATCTTAGGGAGAGAGAGAGAGCACGAGCATGAGTGGGGGGAGGGGCAGAGGGAGAGAGAGAATCTCTCAAGCAGACTCCATGCTGAGGTTGGAGCTCAAAGATGGCTCCATGTCTTGACCCTGAGATCCTGACCTGAGCTGAAACCAAGTCGGATGCTCAACCAACTGAGCAACCCAGGTGCCCCTACAATCTTTTAAAGAGACCAAATATTCTTAATTTTACTGAGTGTTGGCAAATGTAATTAATAGTGAGCATCTGGGGACTTGTGACTGACACATTGAGAAAGAGAGATTTACCTGCTTTACAAGTTTCCTTAGGCCTACAGCCACCATTCCCTTTCTACATAATGAAATAACCCCTGTGGACCAGATGTTTTCTAAAATGTATTTATTTGTCATAAAAAATTTCAATAAGAATTTTAACAGAAATAAACAAATGATTTTTTGTCTACTTAAGATCCATTTGGATAGATCCCAAATTTAAGGTTAATGATTCAGAGTATTTTCCTGACACAACAAGACCCTTCATTTTTAAGTGCATACATTAGGGATCTCTGATTATCTATTTTTCTTTTTCAAAAAAGAAAAGAAAAACAGGCCTCCCCCCATACCATTGTTACCGTTAACTAACTGTGTTTCAATGTAAAATTATCTTTAAGTGATATTTTTAAATTCTTTGATATCAATAGATTTTTCAAAAAGATAATTTATTGTTTAGAAGTACCTCAATTAGCAAAGTTCAGTATGTTTTCTTGGAGATACAATCAAGAATTGAGCATACAATCCTAAACAGAATATTAACAAATTGAATTAACAAATTGAATGGACAAAAAACAATTATATACCATGACCAAATGTGATTTCTCCCAGTTATGTAAGAATGGTTCAACATTTGAAAATTATTTAATGTAATCATCAGCAGACCAAAATAGAAAAATCACATGATCATATCAGTTGATACAGAGAAAGGATTTAACAAAACACAACACCCATTCATGATAAAAATTCTTGATAAACTAGGAATAAAGAGTAAGTTCCTCAACTTGATAAAGAATTTCTACAAAAAATCTACAACTAACAACAGACTTAGTGGTGAGAAATGTGAAGCTTTCCCACTGAGATTAGTTACAAAGCAAGGATGTCACCTCTCACCACTGCTTTTCAACATGTAGTGGACATTCTAGCTAATGCAGTAAGACAAGAGAAGGAAAGAAAAGGTATACAGAAAGGGAGAGAAGACATAAAAGTGCCTCTGTTTACAGATGATATGATTTCCTATGTAAAAAACTGAAAGAATCAGATTTTTTTTTTAACTAGAACAAATAAGCAATTATGGCAAGGTGCAGAATATAAGGTTAATATATAACAAGTAATCTTTTTCTTATATACCAGCAATGAACAAATGAAATCTGGATTTAAAAACATGATCCTATTTACATTAGCATCCCCAAAATGAAATATTTTGGTATAAATCTAACAAAATATGTATCTCCATATGAGGAAAACTAGAAAATTCCAATGAATGAAATCAAAGAAGAGTTAAATAAATAGGGAGATATTCTATGTTCATGAATTAGAAGACTCAATATTATCAACATATCAGTTCTCCCCAGCCTGACCTACAGTTTCAGTGCAACGCCAGTCAAAGCACCAACAAGTTACATTGTGGATATTGAGAGAGACAAAAGACCCAGAATAACCAACATGGTATTGAAGTAGAACAAAGTTGAAGAACTGGTGCTGCCCAACTCTGAGATGTACTATAAAGCTACAGTAATCAAGTAATCAAGATAGTGTCAGTTGTTAAAATAATAGACAACTAGGTCAATGGCACAGAACAGAGAACCCAGAAGAAAAACCACATGAATATAGCCAGCTGATATTTCAAAAGGAGTAAAGGCAATACAATGGACCATAGATAGTCTTGTCAACAAAAGGTGTTAGAACAACTAGACATCCATATGCAGCAAACAGAACGTAGACACACACCTACACTCTCACAAAAATTAACTCAGAGTAGATCACACACCTACATATGAAACATAGAATTATAAATCTCCTAGAGGATACATAGGAGAAAATCTAGATGACTTAGAGTAAGGTGATGACTTTTTGGATATAACACAAAAGGCATGATACATGAAAGAAATAATTGGTAAGATAAATTTTATTAAAATTAAAAACTTCTTTGTGAAAGACCATGTCAAGAGAATTAGAAGAAAAGCCACAGACTGGCACAAAATATTTGCAAAAGACACATATGATAAAGGACTATTATTCAAAATATGTAAGAACTCTAAATACTCAACAATAAGAAGACAAGCAACCTGATTAAATAATGAGTCAAAGACATTAACAGGCACCTCACCAAAGAAAAGCAGCTAACAAATAAATGAGTATGAAAAGACACTTTTCATCATATGTCATTATGGAAAGGCAAATTAAACCAGCAGTGTGATACCACTAGACATTTACTAGAATGCTCCAAATCTGGAACACTGGCAATGCCAAATGCTGACAAAGATGTGGGGAAACAGGAAATCTCATGTATTACTGGAGGGAGTGCAAAATGGGCATCCACTTTGGAAAATAGTTGGCAGTTTCTTATAAAACTAAATATACTTTTACCATATGATTCAGCAAATGCTCTTTGGCATTTACCCAAAGGATGTGAAAGTTTATGTCCATGCAAAAACATGCACATGGGTATTTATAGCAGCTTTATTCATAATTGGCAAAACTTGGAAGCAACCAAGATGCTCTTCAATAGGTGGCTGGATAAATATACTGTGGTACATCCAAACAATGGAATATCATTCAGCACTAAAAAGAAATAAGCTTTTGAAACCATGAAAAGACATGGAGGAAACATAAATGCATATTACTAGATGAAAGAAGCCAATCTAAAAAGGCTACATGTTGTATGATTCTAACTATATGACATTCTATAAAAGCAAAACAATGGAAACAGTAAAAATATGAGTGGTTGATAGGGTTGAAATAGGACAGAGGGTTAAATAGGCAGAGCACAGAGGATCTTTAGGGCAGAGAAAATACTCTGCATGATATTATAATGGTGGATACATGTCATTATATTTTTGTCCAAAAGTACAGAATATAAAGAACCAAGAGTGACCCTAATGTAAGCTATGGACTTCCTGTGATTATGATTTGTCAATATAAGTTGATCAATTGTAACAAATGTACCACTGGTGGGGGATGTCAACAATGGGGGAGCCATGCATGTGTGGGAGGAAGGGTTATATGGGAAATCTTCCAAATTTTGAAGTGAATTTAAAATGTCTCTAAAAAAACCAAAGTAATAAAAAAATTAAAGACACATCCTGTGTGCATCTCCATAAGATCATGCCTGATGTTATGGAAGGGCTTTGGTTCACATTTCGTGAATAATGATTAGTTATAATGCTGACATAAAATTAGTCTTATTGTGTCTTTCATTTGTTTAATTATGTTATCTTCTAATGACGATACCATTTCTAAAGAGGAACTCCTTTAGATTACTGGAAATGATCAAAGTATCCAATTTTTAATCTCTGATAAGGATTTTACCCCCCTTTCCTATGCAAAGTTTACAATTCTTAAGGAATTATCTAACAGGGGTGGGAAGATACACATGCTTTTAAAATAACTCTCTATTGTATATGTCAATAAATGCAAGTAGTACATACTGTACTTAAGGTCTCTTATATCACGGTTTTACAGATTGCCAGACTTATTTCTTCTGACTCTCAACATGATGGAAGGATGAGAGGGTGCAGAAAAAGTTATTAAAAGACAGAAAATATCACAGCTAACTGTCAATCAAGACTAAACAGGAAGAGGGATTGCCATCGGTGTAGGCTAAATTCCCAAAGTAACCGTCCCTTAAGGAGAGTATGATCTTTTTCCCCTTTCTTTTGAGAATGGAATTTCTTTTTTTTTTTTTAAGATTTTATTTATTTATTTGACAGTGATAGAGACAGCCAGTGAGAGAGGGAACACAAACAGGGGAAGTGGGAGAGGAAGAAGCAGGCTCCCAGCAGAGGAGCCCGATGCAGGGGTCGATCCCCCCGAGCTGAAGGCAGACGCTTAACGACCAAGCCACCCAGGTTCCCCAAGAATGGAATTTCTTTAACTCTGCAACATGTAGGAGTAAAAGGTGTGTAGGCAAAAATACCTATAAATGAAAACCGTCTTGAAAAATCTTTCTTCTTAAATTGACTTATTCTTGTATGAGATTGCAATGTGTAGCTCTAGTGTCATTCCATAGCTTGTACTATAAAGAATAACATATAAATTGTCATTTCCAACTTCATAGTGAGGAGTGCTCCGTTTCACTAATATAAAAAACTGAGAGTGTCTCATCCCTTTTATTAATATGTTTTTAATGACACCTCATTTCCCAATCCATATGATGTATCTTTATTTAAGAGATGTATTTTCATTTAAGAGAAAATAATACTTATGTAATTAAACTCACTGAAAGATAAAACTGCTCTGGCCTTAGATCATCATATGAGTGATGCTATGTAGTAATTCTTTTTATTTATAAATAGGTATATATTTGAACTAATAAGCAGAGTAAAGTTTAAATGGTAAGTTATTTGTTTTTCCTCTGATATTCATAGGTCATCTAAATCCATGTCATTTGACAGAACAGTGCATAAAAAAGGGTAACAGCATGTTGCTTAGTTTATGTATTGCTTGAAAAAAAAGAACAAATCAGAGGCAGTGTCTTTTCAGCTTAAGGCTGAAGTATGAGTTTTAGTAAGTGGCAAGCTGACAGGCAGGATCACCTGCCTCAGAGCTCACTGATAGAGCTCTAGCTGGATGGAGAACATGTGCAAAAGCAAACTCAAATAAAACTTCAATGGTGCCTTGAATAGGGAGAAATAACTTCATGTGTCTGAAGTCAAAGAATGCAACCATACAGGCATATCATGATCTACTTCACTGGGCAGAAATGCCTTGTGAAACAAACATCAAAGAATGCCAAATCACGTTATGAAATTATTTTGTGCAAGCTAGTAAATAGAAACTAAGTAAATTAAAAATAGGAACATCCTAATGATCACAGCAATATTTTGAATGTGGGTATGAGAATCTACATATGGCATGAGCCAGTGAAAGGAAATATTCGTTTGCTTAACAAAATTTTGTATTTTTTAAATGTAGTAAATTACATTATCATTTTATTTTATTTTATTTTATTTTATTATTTTATTTTATTTTATATTACCATTTTAGAACTATTGTCCTTTTGTCAACATATCTCTGGATCTATGAATACATTTATTTCCCTAGGGATTGCTTTCTTATCATATTCATTTTTTTTAGCTTACATGTTTTTCTAATCATGGTCAGTTCATTAAATACTGTGTATTTGCCTGTGATGAGGTAAGAAAAGTGATGAAGATACTTGCAGAAGCCATTCTGAACACCTGTTTAGCATATTCTCAGGGAAAAAGTTTACTAGAACCATAACAGAACAATGGAATACTAAAGTAAGTCAATGTACAGTTGAATGGGGGAGGAAGTAATTGAGAAACTAACAACAATGTAGGCTGGTACTCCACAATTAGCTGGGTAGTATCATTCATAGTACCATAGGGGATTTGATGTATAATGTGACGCACTCAGGTAATAGAATGTGTTGAATCTGACAAGCAGCAGCCCTCCTATGGCAGTACACAATCTGTTTACTCCCAAATGGACTGTGCTTTCATTTGGAAATACAGTATCAAATTATGCTTGTGAGGGAGGACTGTGACAAGGGATGAAGACAAAATTATAATGAAACAGTCAGACTATCAGCTCAAGGTCAAAATTCAGAAGAGTCATGGTGGCAAGGCAATGACAATGAAGAACTGTGGTTCTTCAGATTTGTTAAAATGCAGGCAGTATAGGAACATTAAAAAAATACATTAGTGATATGGGTTTCATTGCAAAACACCTGTGCTAAATACATAATGGTGGTGCCAGTTTAAATGTAATGTATTTGTCCCTCCTTGGCTGATGTAGACGGAAGGTTTCTGGTTATGCATGAACTTCAGAAAAATTGTTCCTAGTTACGTTTCTTAGAGTGAATAATTTATTTTCTACCAAGATTGTGGATGAGCTGGATGATGCTGATCCAATACACATACTTGGAAAACTATTATAGTTGTTTGACTATAGAGATCAACTACAGTTATATTGAGAGTTAAAGAAACAGAAAACTCTGGACCAGCACTGTAGGATGCAAATATATGAATAGGTGGAATTGTTCTATATCTGTACTATGCATTACAAAATACCCATGAGCCACATGTTGCTGTTGAGAACTTGAAATGTGGTTAGTTTGTTACAGTGAATTTTTAATGACATTTAAGTTCATTTTCATTTTATAGAGCCACAGATGGCTACCTCTTTGGACACAGCAGCTCTAGAACATAAAGTTAAAACAACTAGAACAGTTTATCAGATAATGGAGTTAAAAGGCAACAGTTTAGCAGGGACTTTGATCTTACAAACAAAAAAATTATGCGTATATGATTGTTATATATATTATATATAACATAAAATTTTTATATATATTATATATATAATATATAGGGACTTTGGTCATATAAACAAACAAAAACTTATATATATAATTTATATATTATATATAACATAAAATTTATATGTATAAGTTGTATATATAATATACNAGGTGTTATTTTGAAGTTCATAAATTTTACCAGAAGACTAAGTACCTCTCATCTTTGGCTCTACCATGAGTGTGTCCAAGTGTAGGTCTTCATGGACGCACACTGTTTACAGAAGCTCTGAGAATAAGATCCTTATTTAAAATATCTAAATGGGGAAAAGAAAGGGTGGGGTTTTCTCATATCTCCATCTTTATATTAGAAAGGAAAACCTTTCTTAGAAGATAGCTCACAAACTTAATTTACATGTTGTTTATTGTATCAATCCACATGGGCAGAACGGGCTACAGAGGTTAAAGGGATTGACTGACACTTTCAGATCGAATCATGGGAAAGAGGCTTATACAAAAGGGAAAAAAGAGGAAGAACTGTTGAGTAGGGCACCAACGGTGTCTTCTAAGTGTACTATTAATCCTGAAGAAAATCTCAGCTAGGTAGATGAAATGAAAAAAAGAAAAAAAGAATAAAATGTAAAAATGCTTCAATAGAAATACAAAAATGTACCAAGGGCTTCCCCCAGTAGGCAAGAATGAAAGATGGCTTTTCAGTACTTGAGAAAGGACTCTAAAATGTATAGAGTGTGGCTAATTTAGACTGAGACACATGGTATGTAGTGAGGAGTAGAAAGATAAAAACCTGGGAGGGCTTGCTAAGAGTTAGATCAGCTA
The DNA here is from genome assembly GCF_002007445.2 of Ailuropoda melanoleuca. Taxonomy (NCBI): domain Eukaryota; kingdom Metazoa; phylum Chordata; class Mammalia; order Carnivora; family Ursidae; genus Ailuropoda; species Ailuropoda melanoleuca. Next base: position 92,947,010 of record NC_048224.1, on the reverse strand, counting down.
AACCATGTATGTCAAGAAAAATATATGCACATCAAATCAGAAATGGTGTGTAAGTGCTGGGCAGTTTTTAGTGGAGAATGATACCATTACATTACTTATTGATTACTATAATGTGTACCAAAGAGTAGGGTGTGCAAAAACTTCTCATGCCTACAAATACCCCATCCCCAAATTGGCACCCCTTTGTCATTTCCAGCTTTATTTTACCCAGTAGCAATTATCTTGAGCCAGCATGCTATGATCCACCTGCAAAATCCTCCCTGGTTATTTGACTATTCTCTCCCTCACCTACTCTGCTCAAGCCACAGTGCTCTCCTTTCTGATTGACACACATGCCAGTCATCTCTTGCTTTGGGGCATTTGCAATTGTTATCCATTCTATTTGAAAGACTTTTTCTCTAGATAGTACATGACTTAATCCTATGTAGGTATTTATCAAGTTAAGTTTCATAGGAACCATCTCAAAACAGCTAATTTAATATTACAATCACCACCCTCCCTAACTTAGCAAATTCTATATACATTTCTATCTTTGATAATTCTTCTCATTGAAAATACATATTTTGGTTAATATTCTAGATACTGTACCAAATGAAAATTCTATAAAGGATATTGTCTATTTTGCTCACTGTTGTCTACTCATGTTAAGCACATAGCAGGTTCCCTATAAATATTACTTGAAAGAATATATTCACTTTTCATAGCAACCATATGCCTGTAACTATCTCTTATTTACTAATAAGGTCCTTTAGATTGAGATTTTATGTTATTTGTTTATTTCAGGCTTAGCATTTTCTGTTTTATAAGACCTAGGCAAAAAATTATTAATAAGCAAGCTGTGTTGGCAGACTTTGCAAACTAGTGATATAGTAAATCATATGTGGTCCAGCTATGAGCTTTATTTGGCTCTGGTAATATTGATTTAAAAAGTAAATTATTAACCAAAATTTAAAAATAAATATATTTGAATTTAAACTCCATAATTAAGTAGTAAACCTGGGTCTACTCTCCCTCATGGTAATAATCAGTTAATGTCAACTATTAGCTTCCTAATCTAGATGGGGCATATGCTTGCAGTTAAAAATAGCCCCTTTCCCCAACTCATTTTATTCATTTATATTCTTTGACTTTCTTTCTTGATAATTTAGTTTATAACCTCTGGTATAATTAATGGAAAATTTAGGATGAATGAGAAAATATTCTTTTCACCAAGTATTAGAATCTTTTTCAGAGGAATTAGTTTTAATTACTTCTATTTTAAAATGAAATATTACTATTTGTTGATAGAAGAACTTTACTCTTACTGTATTAATGTGTATATTTTGATAATATTTATAATTATTTTGTTTGTCAATTCAACATATTAGCCAACTCAATACATTAATTAACTTCAGCTCTCTAAATTAATTAAATCTACAACATCACAAAGTCCTGTTGTCTTTAATTAGTAAATGGCCTTAAGAAAATCTGTGCAGGAAACACATGAACACAGCAACAGGATTGGGAGGCTGGAAAACACAAATAGCAGTTGCTCAACTTGAAATATTCTTCAGTCTTAATATTTTTCAGTACATTTTAGAGGGCATACAGTGCTGTGACTGTTTTGCAGTTTAAGCTGAAAATACATTTGAAGGAATTCAAAAATGTATTGTGCATCACAGTGAGAAGGTACTTGCGTGTTTACTCACCCAACAAACACCAAGGCTTCAACCCAGATTCAGTCTCTTTGTATTAGAAACTTTCTAAGACCATGACTATACCTCCTGAAAGTAAGAAACATTCAAAGGAGTGACCTAAATTTTACTGTGCATCTGCATGTTTAGAAGTATGTGCAATGTTTGAAATTCATTGATGACATTGATCTGATAAAGAAGATAGAAGAGTGGTTCAGAAAGCTGTATTTATAGGATCAAATGTCCTTAAGAAGGTAAAAAGGTAGATGATTCTAAAGCCCATGAATGAGGACAGACTCTGACTTGAGTTCAGGGACACAGGAAGGAAGGCAGAGGACATGGATAAGATGCAGGTGGTTTGATACACTTGGTGTGGGGAAGATGAAGTCATTACTGTGCAACTAAGTTTATATCTGTTATCAGTTTCTGTGTAGATACCTATTGCAATATCCATATTTGAGAGAAATATAAGTCAGTATCACCCACTGAGAGTGAGAAGTGAGAGACAGTATTGGAGGTTTGAGGGGAAAAGAAATAGTGTAAAAATAGATGTTGTAGAACGTGGGAGAGCACACATCATAGGGAAGGACAATACAATTCTGGACAATGTTGAGTTAGTATTTGAGATTTTTGATGATGAATTAGAGATCGCTCAACATGAATGTTAGTTTCCCCAGCTACAGATAGTTGTGCAGGTGCTGGTATAGACTAGGCTAACTGTAATATTAATAATCACTAATGATTATTGTATTAATTGTTGTACTAAGTATTTTAAATATATAAACTCATTTATGACAACATGCTCAGATAGGTATGATAATCAATTCAATATTACACATAAGATACAGAGATTGAACTCTTACGAATTTTGGGTTTAGCAAATGTGAGATATGAAGGGAGAGAGAAGCAAGATACTAAGAGTGTGAGGAATGGAGTGATTCCCAGAGCCAATGAATGATAGAATTTAAGTAGAGAATGGAATTCTTTATATCTAGATACCAGATATAACATAGTTATTATTTTTATATTTTTTTCAAATAAGTGGCTGATGAGAAATACTAAAAGATATTTGGAGGTGAGCCAGTCAAGGAACAGTGAGACCAGGAGGAGCAGGGAAAGAAAGGAAAATAGTGGAAAAGGGGACATAATCTTTACTCCATAGTAGATATAGAAAGGGCAATGGTGGGAAAAGAGGGGTGATCTTTGATGAATGTCGAGGAATAACTAGGGAAATCATCACTGACTGTTGCAAATCAGTTTTCTAATTTTTTAAATTTTGAATCACTCATCAAGTAAGCTATATTAAAAATGAAATATTTTAAAACCTTTAAGTAATTTTGGAAATTCCCTCAGGATTGGTTGCTAATTCGATATGGTAGTGTTTTATGTGAATACCGTGAGGCATGTTGATCATAATAGTATATTTGAATGCAGATGTGTAGTTTATCAGCAATATCATATTCTATAAGAGCTATGTTTCTCTGTTCAGGATGACATAAAACAACATATAATGAACTAACAACTATTTGGAAGTTTCTTGAATCAAAGGGAAGGTTGAAAATCTTCCTGGAAAAAACAGAACCCAGGCAGTTCCACATGGTCTTAGAAGAAGAAATAATTCGGGGCGCCTGGGTAGTGCAGTCATTAAGCGTCTGACTTCGGCTCAGGGCATGATCCTGGAGATCTGGGATCAAGCCCCACATCAGGCTCCTCCACTGGGAACCTGCTTCTTCTTCTCCCACTCCCCCTGCTTGTGTTCCCTCTCTCGCTGGCTGTCTCTGTCAAATAAAGAAATAAAATCTTTAAAAAAAAGAAGAAGAAGAAATAATTCATCAGTTTTGCCTACATGTATCCACTGAAGACATTTCAACTTTTGTTGTATTTCCTCCTCACTTGTATCATTAATTTTTTTAAAGTTCACTGGCCCAAGCTGTAGTGGTGAGAGGAAATCACCAGGTGAAATGTCACCAGGGCCCTCAGTATGAACTATATAATGCTACAGTAATGCAACTTTAAAGTTCCAGTGACTTAATATAACAAAAGCCTATGTCTCACTTGTATGACAAGTCCAAAGATTGTTGGCAATGCAGTTATGCTCATATATATTCTATCTACTTATATTGCACTGACTAAATCAAGTCACATGGTCTTGCTTAACATCAAAGAGGACACGTCCCAGTAAGAAAGAAGATCTTCCTGAGTTCCAGTGATTTCTGTCACAGACACCTGTACCTTCTAAGAGTGACCAACGTAGTGAATTGCTGTGCCTTGAAAAAGGGAAATGGGTGCTGAGAAACAGCTTTTTACTATTGCAAATATTTTAAAAATTGAGATTTAGATTTAATATGTGATTGATACATAGGGTACTTATTTTATATCCATTTTATATAGGTGGACATATAAAGAAAAATAAATTCATTTGCCCCAGGTCTTGAATGGCATAGTCCATGTTTCTTGGAATGCTTTCACTGCTTCTTGGTTAAATAAAGTTTCTTAAATCCATGAAGTTCAGGGGCACCGGGGTGTCTCAGTCAGTTAAGTGTCTGACTCTTGATTTTAGCTCAGGTCATGATCTCAGGGTTGTAAGATAGAGCCCAACATCGGGCTCCATTCCCACCTTAAGATTCTCTCTCTCCCTCTCCCTATGCCCCTCCCCCTCAGCTTTCTCTCTCTCTCTTTCAAAAAAATAAATAAATAAATAAAAAATAAATAAATAAATCCGTGAAGTTCAAGCTCAATGGGTACAAATTCTGCATATCATTTTCCAAATACCTTAGCTATAATCTATACTTTGCTTTTGTGTCCCTTTCATATACCTCAACTTTAGCATTTGGCACTTACTATGTGGATAAGCTATTGTTACCTATTGTCTTCTAAGAAATAATGAAAACTGCCTTAAAAAGATCAGCATATTGAGAGCCGAAGGATTTGTATTTAATAAAAAAAAAAATAAGTGCATTATTAGTCTTTCAATTTTAAGACTTGACTCCATGTTACTTGTAAAATGCCTCTGGAATGTTATTATTTTTTTTTTTGCACTGTCTTTAGAACTAATCCAATTTTACTCATTTACATAGCTGCAAGTAGACAAACTTCGCAGATGATATTTATGTCATTGCCTATAAATGTGCAATACATCGCACTTGCTAGTGTTTTAAGGATAAGTGATTCAGAGATTTAAAGATGTATCCTTATTTTTTTATTTCAAATAAACAAAAACTAATAAAACTGGAGTATATTTTTTACAATGTAAATAATATTATTCTTGTATTTATTTTCATTTTTTTTCTTTCCAAGTTTCCATTTGCAGAAGTGAATATAAGGTTCATTAATCAATAAATAATTTATAGAAAGCTATATACCTGCAAGTCCCAAATAACAGAGAAACAAAAAATTGAAGTCCTGGCAATAGATTGTTACTGAAAGAATAGTATATTTAAAATTCAAAATAGCTTTTTATATCAACAGCTAAAGAATTCAATATTGTTCAAAAAATAATTACTTTCTGCAAACCCTTGTGCAAGCTGTCTGATCAACATGACAGAAAAAAATCTTCAAAGAATATATGTGTGTCTCATACAATGGACATTTTATCTACTGTCATAGAAGCCCCTTCCTTTTATTTCCTTCAGAAGTTTTGAAGAGAAAAATCTTTAAAAAAAAAAAACCTTTCTATATTTGCAAATAATAATTTTCTACATAGGTCTGTCTTGTATAGAATAGATAAAGTTTTCTCAGTCTTTTGTGTCCCCATCCTTTTTACAAATGTGGTTTAAATTGAGCTCTACTGAATATTTTCCATTTATAGCAGTTTAAAATGTTCTTTCTTAATAAAGTATAACACAGTTCTTAACTTGGACATGTACAACATTGCTTTCTCTTTTATTTTGTTCTCTGGATCCCTATTGACATGTTTTCACTCACTTCACTTCATCTATAGTTTTATCGCGCCCCAATATTCTTATTTTATCATTGACATATAAGGTTAAATCTATTTTATATTTTTTATCCTAGACTGATATGTGCTTCCTTTTTGATTTATTCAACTTTGAGCTTGTTCTTGACCTCTAGGCATATTAACTCAACTGACCAAAAAACACTCAGTTCTCCAAAGCAACTGTAAGCCAACATTCCCAGTCACTTACTTAAAAAATTCTAAGGACTTTATGCACTGTTTATCAAGTTTACATGAATAACATTTCATTTCTTTTCCCCAAACACCATTTTATTGTGTTCCTAATCCACTAACATTTACCTAAACAGAAATATATTTACATGTAATTTTTATGTATTTCTGGTTTATTTGTATCATTGATACATACATTGCCATACCTTATTTAATGTAAAGATCTGTAAAAAAAAATCTCTAACAATAACTGTTCCCTATTTGGGAAAAAAGTGATCATAGAGAAATCTAAATTTCTACAATGGGTAAGTGAATGGCTAACGAACTTATCTTGAATATGTAAAAACTTGCTTATCAATGCATTGGTCTTCTCAGGCTGCTGTAACAAAATGCCATAGAGTGTGGCTTAAGTGATAGAAATTTATCTTCTCACAGTTCTTGAGACTAGAAGTCTGAGATCAAGGTGACAGCAGGGATGGTGTCTGATGACAATTCTCCCTTAAGCTGCAGACTCCCACCTTCTTGATTTATAGTCACATAACTTCTTTCTGTAGGCAGAGAAAGAGAGAGAGAAACAACAAGAGTGAGCCAGCTCTGGTGCCTTTTCTCATAAGACACTAATTTTATCAGATCAGGGTCCCACTCCAATGACCTCATTTAACTACAATTTCTTCCCCACTCCAAATACAGCCACACTGGTGGTTAGGACTTCAACATATGAATTTGGGAGGGATGTACACATTCAGTCTATAACATGAGTATTTAAAATTTGTGATGAGGCTGATAAAGATAATGTTATTTTAAAAAAAAGATATATTTTGAAAAGTAGTAACATTACATATGAAATTTTATCCGAGTTAGGAAATACCATTTAATAAATAAGTTTTGATTCAGATACAATATTATCAGAGTATATATGTAGTTGAAAAATATCTATTTTGTTATAGTCACCAGATTAAAAATAACCACTTTATCCTCAGTCTGAAATTCTAGCCACATTTTTTGAAAAGCATTTTGAAACCTCTATGAAAAATATGGATGATGAACCAACCTATATTTATAATATGAAATTCAAATACAAATACGAATACTTATGATATTTTAAAGCACATTTCTTAAAGTTTAAACGTCATCTGAAAGTTAAGTGGAACACAACAGACTTAAATATTTCCTTCATGGGGCGCCTGGGTGGCGCAGCGGTTAATCATCTGCCTTTGGCTCAAGGCGTGATCCTAGCGTTCTGGGATCGAGCCCCACATCAGGCTCCTCTGCTAGGGGTCTGCTTCTTCCTCTCCTACTCCCCCTGCTTGTGTTCCCTCTCTCACTGGCTGTCTCTGTCAAATAAATAAATAAAATCTTAAAATAAATAAATAAATAAATAAATATTTCCTTCAAAATAAGTAATATTAAATTCAGTAACAGTAATTCTTAAGAGATTATCTCAGAATTATGAAAGGAGAATATCAAATTATTTAAAATATGAATGAAATTATCAACTCTCAACTTTTAATGTGGAAAGGCAAGCTAGAATATAGTAGTTATCGAATACATATTTAATTAACAAAAGTATTATGGAGCTTATTTTTTTTCAAAGTGTATGTATTGTTGGAAAGCGGTATCAGTGGAAGAAATTACGATTTACATAATAGGTACATTGAGAAGAAGAATAAGCTGACCACCTTCACCTACATTGTATTCCAAAATTGATTAATAAATGAGTGATGATAAGAAAAATAGAATTGGGGAGACAACGAATCCTTTATAGGCAAAGAGAGTAGCACTACTTTCTGGAAGAAAAAGAAACAGTACAAGAGAGAAGACAAAGTCAATTATGAGAGAGGTAAGAAAAGTGAAGAGAGAAGCAACACACATGGGAAGTTGGAAGAGATGAGACATCTGGAGAGTTGCTATGAACCATTGTGATTTTTAACAGGTTGATGGGTAAAAAGGATTTTAACTGAGTTTCATTATGTTTTCTGTGATGTAATCCCTTTTCCACCCTCCAGAATACTGTTACAAGGACATATGTTTCAAATGTAATCTTATTTGTGTTGGACATGTATGCATGTGCACCTGTATATTTTATAGATCTCATACTGACATGAGTCTTTAAATGGTATCAAAGCATCCCAGGTTTATTTAGGTTACATGACAACAAAGCCAAAAATTTCCAGGTGGCAGGAAATTGTTGAGAAACATAAATAGGTAGGAAGTATAAAACCTGGATAGAAACATAGAGATTTTATAATTAGACGGGCCCAAAATAGACAAAGAAAAACATTATAAAGATGAAAATCTGCTGACAGACCTTGCCTGCACTATGGCTACCCCCCAACCCCACCACATTCCCCTTGTCCCCGCAGTCGTCTTCTTCCTCTTGTCCTTTGTTTTCCTTTTTTTTTTTTAAGGATTTTATTTATTTATTTGTCACGGGGGCGGGGAAAAAGAGAGCACAAGCAGGCAGAGTGGCAGGCAGAGGGAAAGGGTGAAGCAGACCCCCCACTGAGCAAGGAGCCAGATAACGCGACTGATCCCAGAACCCTGGGATCATGACCTGAACCAAAGGCAGATGCTTAACTAAGCCATCCAGGCCACCCGTCCTTTGTTTTCTGATTTTTTTTTTAAAGATTTTATTTATTCATTTCACAGAGATAGCCAGCGAGAGAAGGAACACAAGCAGAAGGAGTGGGAAAGGAAGAAGCAAGCTCCCAGCAGAGGAGCCTGATGTGGGGCTCGATCCCAGAACTCCGCGATCACGCCCTGAGCCGAAGGCAGACGCTTAAGGACTGCGCCACCCAGGTGCCCCTCCTGATCTTGTAATACAAATTTAATTCAAGCAACACTGGGGAGGGAATCACCAGACTTGAAGGCCTGTGCTGATCAGGTAAATGGACATTTCAGAAATTTATGGACAAATGACTGGAACACCATCCCAATGTATTGTCACTGCATAAGACCTTTGAAACTTTGGCAGTAAGAGTATGGGAAGGAAGGAAACTCTAAGAATATTTGAAGTTAAAAGTTTCCATCACTTCAGTGGAAGGAGCATAAAACAAAATTAGTTTGAGTCATGGAAAACAGAATATTTTTTTCTTGCAGACAGTTTATGGATTTAGATGATTATTTATTACACATTGCTAAAAATTTTTTATGTGGTACATGAACTATGCTATGAACTGATTACAAACTCTAAAAATTTAGTATTCTTTTTGATGCAAGTGTTTTGACCTTATGGAATAACTGATGTTCAGAGAGTAGGTGTCTTCTCAAAAGTTACTGCTGATTTCAGCAATGTCACTGAACTATGATGAGACTGAATTAAAAGAGTCCTGTGGAGTCTACTATCCTGACCGAATGCAGTAGCCTGGAGGAAGAAAAAAACGTGTATGAGTAAAAGATTGAAAACAATTTCTGAATGCCTCAGATTCTCTTCATTTTCAGGAGAAATTACCCAGAAAGAGGGGCAGAAGCAAGAGATTTTTCAAAACCTTCTCTTGGGATCTCTTTATTCTACTTGTTGAAAGTAAGCACACTTAGCTATGTAGAGAATTATCACAAAATTTAAAACTCGTGCTCTAGATTCACACAGTGCCAGTGCTTAAGTCAAGTTTGGTCTAATTATGTAGTTTATTTGGCAAGCAAATGTTAAAGAAATGAGAGAAAAAACAAAAGAAGCAGCATAATATAAAAATGTCCTTTATGCAGGACAGGTACATCACGGTTTGCTCCTTCCTTCCGATATTCATTTATCTCGTGTGACCTAGTTTACTTGTTTCTTTTATATACCTGGTCCCTCTACAGCATTTTTGTCCACCCTGCTTTGCAGGCTAATTAAAAAATTTTTTCCCCAAAAAACATTATCACTGAATTAAGTGTGTTTTGATTGAGACTTTTAAGAGTGTAAATTTGTGTAAAACGTGAAGGGTCTGAGTTTTGACCCGACTTCTATAATATCAAGTAGTGGCACAATTTCACAGATGGTGACAGAAGACTCCTGGTCAGAGACCAAGGATTTCATTTCTCTCAGCAGAGCAGGAAGTGTGGGGTTTGTGTTCACATCAGCTCCCCTGGCTCCCAAAAGGAGATCCTGCAGATACCGTAAGTTTGGGTCAGAGCTGAAGAACCTCAAACTTGGGAAACCCTCAATCATATCAAGAGAAGCCAGCAAATATAACCAAAATGTGCCCTGGAGAAATATGTTTTCTTTCTTGTCTTAGTCAAGGAAAAAATCTGTTCTCTGCCCTCAAGGGAGACACTGTCTCTGTCTTCCAAAAGTGTTTGCTATACAAACTTCTTGAACAAAAAATCAATGTCACTTGGCAAGACTTAAATAAATACGAGAGACGTGAAGAGCTGTCCCTGTACCAAATCAATCTGCCACGCATGTGAGGGGGGTGACACGCACCTAGAGAAAGACTGCCCTTCATAAGAAATCTAGAGATTGGGCTTTCCAGATTTGCCAAAGAAATGTTCCCAAGAAAGCCTCTAAAATTTAGGAAAGTGCAAGCACGCCTGTTTTTCATGTGGCTTATGCAAAATACAGGCATTTAATGATACATTTATCCATTAAGAAAAACAGTATGTGTATTATAGAAATTAAGGTGATTGGGGGTATCCCATATAATCACCAAGTGGTAACAGAATAAGGTTATTCAGGAACCCCCTCTCCTGTGACAAACAATAGAGGTCCCCATGCTCAAAGGAGGGCAGTGAACCTGAATGTGAATCATAATTCAAATTCTAGTTGGGACACCTAGGCATTACCTGCAGTTCTTAAGCCAAAATTGATTTGCAAAAATGGCCAGTGGCAGGAGAACTGCCTTCTGTTGCTGGGACTGAGCTGAGTGGGGCTGCCTCTTATCGGGAGACATTGAACTTTTGTGGAAAGGGTACGTCTCATGTGAGGAAGATGATGAATTTGGGAGTAATAAAATTGGGAACTTGATCATTGGGAAGTCTGAGTAAAATGCACTTATATGACAGGCATTTGAAAATCACTGTTCAAGAGAATCCAATTTGAAACAAGACTCAACTTTCAAAAGTTTGAAGGAAAAGAAATTTACCTGGGAATAAATTTTCAAGGACAATAAGATTCTGAGGGAGTCAAAAGTCAAGATTATCCTATAAATCCACTTAATTTAACATAATATAATAAAATAAAATTAATTATAAAAAAAATAAAAAAAATAAAAAAAAAATAAAAAAAGTATTTCTCTTCCAAAAAAAAAAAAAAAAAATTTTTGTATCTTCCCCCTTTCCTACATTGCTTCCGATAATTATTTGGGGAAACTGGCTATAAAAGAGTCTAAATTCCTCCTTCTCTCTTTCTGTTTTTCTTTTTATTTCTCTCTCTTTTGAGAGATTTCACCCACTTTTATACAAAAACACATATGCAAAGGCAAAAGGTGGGGAAATTCTCTCCATATAAGACACTAGAGCTGGTAATCCAATGGCAAACAAAAGTTAATAATTTTGTCAAAGTGGAAATTGGAAAAATCTTCATGAGTAAAAATTAAAATATCAATCTAAATAAGAATTAAATAATGAGAAGCAAAATTTGCAGTGCAACGGGAATACTGGGAAAGTGTTAGCAACAAATTGATATTAAGTAGGATAAATCATTGCTGTGCATGGAACATTTACAAATGCAAAACAAGGTACATGCTACAAAGAAAAATTGTTAAAGAACACTACATGTTAATTCAAAAAATAAACTTAGTCTTGTAAAAATGTCTACATTCAATCTATTTGCTTATGTAAGAAACACAATTTAAAAATGATTGAAGTAGCAAAGATGAAATGGTTTGACAAAGAACTTGTGATGACAACTACAAGCACACCTCATTTTTTTATACTTCACAGATATTTTATTTTTTACAGATTGAAGGTTTGTGGCAACCCTGAATTGAGCATGTCTATTGGTGCCATTTTCTTCCAACAGGATATGCTCACTTCATGTGTCTGTATCACATTTTGGTAATTTTCACAATATTTTAAACTTTTTAATTAATATTACACCTCTTCTGGTGATCCCTGATCTGTCATTATGACTCACTGAAAGCTCAGATGATGGTTAGTATTTTTTTAGCACTAAAGTATCTTTTGATTAAAGTATATACATTGTATTTTTAGACATAATGCCATTGCACACTTAACAGACTACAGTATGGTGGAAACTAACTTTTGTATGCACTAGGATTCCAAAAGATTCATTTGACTCACTTTATTGTGATACTCACTTTATTGTAATGGTCTAAACTGAACCTCCAGTTTTTCCCAGGTATGCCTGTACATAAAATATCAAACAACTACTGTCTAGAGTGTAATTTTTGCAATAATTCTCAAGGTCATTTTTAAAGGTGAATGAATTTATCACTGGTTTTCATTTTTATTTTCTTTCTTTTTATTTTTGGAGTATATGAAGGGAATGGTTTGGGGTATATTAGTGTTTGAGGATTAACACAGTGACGGGGTTTAGTGTTTGGTTTAGAAGTACTAATTGCTTAATTACTATCTACTAAATTTTAAATGTTTCTTTCATGTGATCCAAAATGTTCAAGAAATTATTCCAGAAAATACTCATACAGATGGAAAGATATTCTTAAATAATGCATATATTTTTATAATACTGCCTACCACATGGGATGTTTGTGGTTTGGAAACAATGTGCTTCATTAAATAATGTTAATATAGGGGAATTCCATGACATTAAACTTTGGGTACTTATTTTAATATGTTGGCATCATAATCATAATTGTTGTCAAGATTGTAATATATACACACACCAAAACACTGTGTGTGAAAAAGAGACTGAACACTCTATCTCCAAATGTTTTAGAGGAGAACAGCCTATGCCCCAGTAACTGAAGGGGGAGTACAATCAAAGACCAAGTATGTCATGATCAGGGGAGTAACTTAGAAGTATGGATTTTGCAGTTTGAGGTACAACTTGATTCCTTCCCCCTTCCTCCAGTGGAGCTAGCAACTAGCTACATTTAGTTCAGAAGTAGTCTCATCACGGTGCACAAGAAATCGCTAGTTTTCAAATTTCAAGCCATCCACATTCATTCCAAATATTCTCACTGAAGGCGGCTAGACTGCTCTGGGGAACATGACTGTAAGAATAAGTTAATCAAGTATTTCCACTTAACTTCTTTCTTTATTTGAGACTACTGAATACAGTCCTCATTTTCTTTTTAAATTCCTCAGATTGATTTTTAAATTTTTACAAACCATGTGGGCAGAAAATGTATAATTCTGAGAGCATGACTTCCTCTTAAATTCCTTTGGGTTTATCAGAACAGACATTAGATATCTGAGAATGTCTGAAATAATAATTATTTTCATTCTGACAATTATTATCATAAAAGGAGGTATTTGTTTTAATTTTTAAAATGTGTATTGTTTTTGTAATTAATTACTAATGGAAAATATGTATGCTATGCTAATAAGATAATAAACGGCTTAAAAATAGTGCATCCTTAAAAATACCAGAAAGAAAAACTAGCATATAAGATGTAACAATTTGAGGAAACTATTTGCAATATTTATAACAAAAATTTCTATTTTTATTATGATATGAATAAGACTTATACATAGATCCAGAAAATCATACATGAAACTAAATTCCACATGCAAAATAATTACATAAAACTTAGTCTTATTAAAAATCAAAGAAACACACATTTGATGAAACAGTCTGTTGCTCAAATTTCCAAGGATTTTGTTTAAAATACTAATACTTAGGGGCGCATAGGTGGTGCAGTCAGTTAAGCAACCAGCTCTTGGTTTTGGCTCAGGTTGTGATCTCAGGGTGCTAAGATAGAGCCCGGCACCAGGCTCCACGCTCAGCATGGAGTCTGCTTAAGACTCTCTCTCCCTGTCCTTCTGCTCCTCCCCACTAAAATAAATAAATAAGTCTTTAAAATATTGATACTTAAATTGTATCAGATAGAGGAAGCTCTCATATAATCAATACAGTTGTAAATCATTATAGGTAATGATGATAAACTTCCATAATCAAGAATCTTAAGTGGTATGCTTTGAATCTGTATTTTTATTTCTCTGATTTTGTTCATTCCATATTTAGAAAGGTTCAAAACATGATGTATGGGCAAAGAATAATCTAAAGTGTGAGAAATGTTAAACATCACGTACAGTGGTAGAGACTGGTTAAAGTCATAGTTACTATTATGAGAAGAACTAGCATGTATTGAATACTTTTTATTTTATAGGCATTGCCCCATGTAAGATACATATATATCAACAATAAATACACTGTTTCATTAATCAGTGTAATTATGCATATGGGTAGTTATAATTATTTTTATACAACAGAAGAGAAAACAATTTTAAGGAAGTTAAAATACATGCCCAAAATATAGCTGCTGGAGTCCAGAGGTTATCCCAAGTTTGTAAGACACCAAAACTTGTGTTTTTGAGTATCCCAAACACTTCCATGCTTACATAAGATAAAATGCAATACAATTCTAAAAAATTATTTTATAGAGGAATTTAGAAAAATGATCACAGCATATCAAATAAAAGTAAACAATTTAAAGTATAGTATGTAAATATAATCCTATTTGTGTGTTGGTATTCATAAATATATCAAAATATTTTTAACCCTGAGTGTCCAAAAGATGTGGTCTTAAATGTTATTATAAGATGATATATTGTTTAAAATAAAAAGTATTATTAAATTTGAATAAAACAATGTATACAATGAATAAAAGATCAAATGCCGACTAGGATCTGAATCAGGAAAAGCAATTAGCAAATTATTTCAACAGTGAATATTTATTCCCCTAATAGGGTTAAACATTTGTTTAAAGATGATGACCTAGTTTCATTAGCATCATCACTGCATGTAAACAGTGTGATTATTTTCACAAATATTGTAGAATTACACACATTTTAAACCTCACAGCAGGACTCTGTAATCATGGCAGAAGGTCTTTCTAAAATGAACAGTATTTCTCTCCCAATAGAACCACAGTAGACAAATGAAGATACTATGAATAATCATGGCTTCCATAAAACAGCAGTAATGTTAATTTAGTATAGCTTAAGAATTATATCTCTTGAGGAAATTTCTGAGAAAAAACAAACAGAATTTGCCCGAAGTGATTGCATACTACAAAAAGCAGAATAAATATTTTAGTATCAGAATAAGAAATGTATCATTTGCCAATTTTTTAACCTAAGCATACATTTTTGAAGCTTTATTTGTTAACATGAAACATTTATTGAAGTATATAACTATATATTCTTGTGACTTTAGTAAAATGAGATTAGCACATGGATTTTTCAAGGAAATTTACTTCGTGGAATATATATGTGTGAAGTAAACATAAATTGCAGTGGTTAGAATTTTGAAAAGTAAATAAGAAAGTAATTTAAAGGAAAAGCCTTCATCTTTCCTTTCTCTCTTGCAAATGTTTTCTTTTAAATTCACATGATGTTAAAGAAAGGTCACTTTGGGGGAAAAAAGTTTAGTTAAACTATACTTACATAAAATATAAATTTTGAAGCAAGAGTTCTTAAAGGTAGATAACTCATACATGTTATTGATACTGAGAGTCTGCAGTGTTGGGGTTAATGTAGAGCATGAAATCAGCCATAATACCTGGCTTGCTACAATGTAACAGAGAGGCCACTGAGGGCAGGGAAGGTTTCAGAGAATGGAGTAGGCCTTTGGAATGCCGAGGCCAGAGTGACCACTCTGCCATTGGAATGTCGTGGGGGAGTTGCCTTCACGAAACTTTCCTAGTCAAACAGTAGCCCTGTGATGAGATGTGGGCATTGTCCCTTAAGCTATGTTTAAGAGAACTCGTAGAACACACCTGAATTAACTTTAGGAACAATGTTGATTTTATTGGAAATTCTAAGGCTAAAGGCAAACAGAGCTGCCCTCTAGTTGGTAATTTTTTTTTTCTCTTATGAGTAGACTTTAACAATTCTGAAAGAACTCTAAATGAATATTATAATTGAAAAAGGAAATAAATAGAAGATAATAAGAGCCAGATTTTTCATTGTCAAAAAAAGACATTAGAAATAAGCAAGAGAGGAAAACTAGAATAAACCCTGTCATAATAGATTAAAATCTGAGAAATCATTATATCCATGTTGCTTAATATACACATAGATTTACAGATATGGTAGTAATTATGTGTATATTTGAGTTTTTATATTTAGATGTGTTTCCTACTTCTGTCTGTTAAGAAGGCTGAGAAGCAGAGACACACTAGCAGCAGCAAAAATACCCAGAACTGAGATCCTGGTTTCTAAATACAATTCTACAATAAGCAGAACCAAAGTTCTTGGAAAAATGACTGAGTTTAGGGCTGGTGCAAGGAAAATACAAGATGAACGTAGAGCATCTTGTAGTGCCAGAAAAGTAAGGAATTTCTCACTAAGCAAAGAGATGGCAGGTCGAGGGAATAGGGTGACCAACCTGAAAGAGCTCCCAACGGCCAAACTTGAACAATTTGTGCAATAAAATAAACTTATTTGTAATAAAATAAATTGGTATTGGATTGTAACATTCTATTAGTTTTTCACTCTTGTTATAATAATACAAATTTAGGGACTTAAAGTCACAAATCAGGTCAGAACTCTAACAGGAAGCTCATTAGCGGAATATTGAGTTGTTAGGAGGGTTGTATTCTTTTCAGAGACTCAACAGGAGAATCCGTTCACTTGCCTTTTCCAACTACTAAAGGCTATTTTCATTTACCTCGACTAGTGGCCCTTTCCCTCCATTTTCAGAGACAGCAATATTGCATTCTGACAGTTTTTCCTAAGTCTTATTTATCTTCCTCTGACTACAGTCAGGAAAAAGTACTTGTAAGAGAAGAATGAACTCACCACGGTAACCCAGGGTAATCGCTCATCTCAAAGCCCTTAACCCTAATCGTATCTGCAATCTCTTCTGCCATGTCAAGTAACATGCACAGGTTCTGGGAATTGAGGAGCCATCATCCTGCCCATAAATACAAAACATAAAATGCATATGCACAATTCCATACTGATATAAATAAATGTTTAAATATAATAATAGAGAAGAGAGACAAATCTTTATTATAGAGAATTTCAAATAATAAATGTAGATATACCCCTATCTAGGAGGCAGAGCCTTTTGGAGAGCTGGACTTAATGACTCATTTCTAAAAAATAGAGTATACGTAGGCGGCTATAGTAGAGTGGAGAAGCCTGTCAAATGGTAGCTTAATGGAGTGATCGAAGTTAACATCACTGATTATAAGTCATAGTTACATCATGTGCCCCTGGTATGGTATGTTAAGAAGGCATTTCACTTCTGTGGGTACTCTATTGACTCACAACCTGTCTGCTAAAATAATAATAACAGCTAACATTAATCATGTGCCACCCATTGCTGAAACACTTTACATGTTCTAGTTCATTTAACATTCACAACAGTCCAATATATCCCCATTTTATGAGTGGGGAAACTGGATCAAGTTTATGATCCTGATAAATAGCAAGGTAGGGATTTTAACCAGGGCTGTTGGACAGCAGTGTGGGTGCTCTTTATCATACCACACTGCGTCACTCAGAGATGCAGGAAGTTTGTACAGCTGCTGGGGAAGTGTTGCTCATGCCCAGTACAAGCCTCTTTCCTCTGTCTGGTAAAATATTTCCAGCCACAACGCTTAGTCTGTAATTATCAATATTTTTAACAACAGCTTTATTGAAACAGAGTTCATATGCCATAACAATCTCCATTTTTTTTCAAGATGTTTTTATTTATTTGAAAGAGAGAGGGCATGAGCAGGAGGGGCAGAGGCAGAGGGAGACGGAGAATCTGAAGCAGACTGTGCACTGAGCCTGGAGCAGACTTGGGGCTCGATCTCATGAGCCTGAGATCACAACATGAGCCAAAACCAAGAGTCCAATGCTTAACTGACTGCACAACACAGGCACCCCACAATCTCCATTTTTTAAAGTATACAATTATGTGATTTTTAGGATATTAATGGAGTTGTACAAACATCACCCTTATTTCACTTTAGAACATTTCAATCACCCTTAGAAGAAACTCCACTGCACTCACATTCCCCATGCCCCTTCCCCCACAGCCTCTGGCCCTAATCTATTTTTGTCTCCATGGATTCTCCTATACTGGACATTTTATATAAATATAATCATACAATATGTAATCTTTTGTGACTGGCTTTTTTTCACTTAGCATAATGTTTTCAAGATTCATTTGTGTTGTAGTCCATTCATTCAATTTTTATTGCCAAACAATATTCCACCGAATGGATATACAGTCGAATATTGTTTATTCATTCATCAGTTGATGGGAATTTGAATTATCCCCACTTTTTGGCTTCTCTGAATAAATCTGCAATGAATATTTACATATAAGCTTCATTTATCTTGATAGATAACTAGAAATTAAATCATTGGGTCATGCAGTAACTCTTATGTTTAACAATTGATGAACTGCCAAGCTGTTTTTGCCAACATCGCACACCATTTCGCATTTCTACCAGCAATGTATAAGAGTTCCAATTTATTCATATCTTCACCACTATCATTGTATTTTTGATTATAGTCATCTAGTGGGTACAAAGTTGTATCTTGTTGAGGTTTTGACTTTCATTTCTCTAATAGTCATTAGAGATGTTAAGCATCTTTTAATGTGCTTATTGGCTATATGTATACATTCTTGGGAGAAATGCTTATTCCAAATTTTTGCTAATTTTTAATAGGGTTATTTGGATTTTTATTTTTGCTGTAAGGAGGGGTTCAATATCATTCATTTGTAAGTGGATACTCTGTTGTCCCATCGTTGTTTGTTGGAAAGACTATTTGTTCCCCATTGAATGGTCTTAGAACCCTTGTCGAAAATCAGTTAGCTATAAATGTTAAGTATTTACTTACTGTCTCAATTCTATTCAATTAAATTATATGTCTGTTCTAATTCAATCACCACTTAATGTGATATTAAAAGGTGATAAATATGAAGAGAAAGTACAAGTTCATATAAGTAACCTGTTAATTTTAAGATCCTGTATTTTTGAGAAAAAATATTTCATTTTCTACTTTGATATCCATTCCCTGGTTGTTTTTTTATTTTTGTTTTAGGTGTAGGGTTTTTATTTTCCCCATGATACTTTTTTTAGTTCCTATTTAGGCTAATGAATTAGTCCTATTTGGAATATCAGAACAGCTCAATTTATGGGTAGTCATATTACTTAAAAACAGCCATAAAAATACCAAATGGTAATTTCAGAACTTTTCACCACTTAAAATTATGCAAAATATATTCAGGTCCACTTGGGTATACCCCTATAATTTACTTAATATAAAACTGGATTGTAATGAAAAGCAAAAAAAAAAAAAAAAAAAAAAAAAAAAGAATGAGTGCTACTCATTTATTTTAGTAAGAATGTTGAGGGACATTTGCAAAGTACATTTTTTTTAATGTGGTCAATAATACATGGATTTCTGTCTTGTTCTTATATTTAATGATGAAAGGTAATAATTTACTATATATTCTTTCTTAATTTTAAATGTGATATCTATAATGTTTATCTAGAAAACAAAGACATTAATAAATAATGATGTACAGTTTGCCTACAAATAGACAGATCTTTTGTATTTCCCATGAGAAACATGTGAAAGTTGAAACGAGTCTACAAGTGCTTGTAAAGTCCCATTGACCTGGGATTTCCAATGGTTTTATGCTCTTACAGTAGCTCACCCATGGCTGTTAAAATTTTTTGTTAAATTTTAGCAGACTTTTTCTTACATACTCATATGGTAGTCTGTCCTTTGTCTGCCACAAGTGAAATAGTACATATACCAAACATCTCAAAGAGATGGCTGACCTTTCCCTTCTAGGAATGTGGTTTCCCTAAGACCTCATTTCACTGATGGGTTCAAGGGAAGTTATGATTTTATACTTTTCTTCTGAATTTTTCTTGTTAGATGGGAGAGATATCCTTTCTAACTTTCTGCATCCTAGACAGAGATGGAATATAGTCATTTTTCAGCAGATTACTGTTTAGAACCACTGTAATAAACAAGTAGAAATATAGCCTTGGAATTTGTGCAAACTTAAATATACTTCAAGGATTAGAGTACAACTTCTATTTATAAAACATAGCCAAGTGTATCTGAAAAATTTCAGAGGTTGGCAGGGTATAAAATCACAGATTTGTTGTAAAGGAACCTATTAGCCTGATACATGTCCCTACTCAAAACTTCCAAAGATATGCTCTCAAATTTGGGATGATATGCATGCCACACATAACAGGTCTATACATTTTTCTTTGTCTGGCCCTTCATTTCTTCTTAAGCTATCCATGACTTTCCCTATTCTGATTACGACACACTTTTCTATTTGCTCTTCAACCACACCTCAGGGCAACTGTACTATCAACTACAGTATTTGCTCCCTCTGTTTGGGACTCTCACTGGACTACGCTGTGAATCCCATTTTCCAGAGATGTCTGTCTTAACTACTGTCTAAAATAAAATAAATGAAATAAAATGAAACAAAATGAGGTGAAGTAATGGAAAAAGAAAAAAAAAATGCCTTCATTCCCTAGATTCTCATATTCTTCCCCTGCCTTAATTGTCCTTCATAGTTCCCATCCTCCAAAACCATTATTTATTTACTTTTGACCTCTGAATTGCCCTAGCATAGAACATTGTCAGTTAACATTTATTTACTAAACGTATAAATATGAATATGTTAATAAAAAATAAGTCAAGGATTAAAATACTATCAAAAGTTTACAATAAATTGAAATTTTCTAGTGTCACTCTATGGTGGTAATACATCACTGAATATTCTGAGAAAATTCTCTAAATGGGGCAGGAGATTCCCTTGATATTATCAGGTAATGTTTTTTTTGTTTAGTTTTACAGGAAATGAAATAAATTATTGGAATATTAATATGACCTTTCAACAAAGTACACAATGATATAAATGTTTTTGCTAAGAGATGCTTATTATAAGCAAGAATAAATATATAGTGTCTAAAGGTCTTTTTTTTCTCTCTCACAAAGTCATGTTTGAATGAGAATTGTGATAAACTGATTATCTTTCCACTACCCATCAATTTATTCACCCAAACACCCACCCATCTTTCCATCTGTTTAGCTATCCATTTAGCTATTGACCAAGATGGCTATAATATTCCCTTCAGATTAGCTAAATTTTAGACTATTTTCTTTATGACTATAGTCCCCTGACCTTCTTTTTCTTAGAGCATTTATTTAAAAAAATTTGCAATTGTAAATTCTTTCTTACCCCTTTGAGATGTAAATCTCCCAGTCTCTTGCCAATTTTATAACCAAGGAAAATCTTTCTCCAGGACCTGGGAGCCCTGCATTCAAAATGTAATCATCAAGAAAAGTAATGCCCCTGTCTCCTCTCTGCGGCAAGATAGGAACCTAACTTAAATTAATGTCAATTAGCAAGTACAGATGGCTTAATCACATTGACCAACCTCCCCACTAATATCTTCCAGTACATTTCCACTAGCTCACTTTAACATTTAAAAACTCTCCTGCCATTTGTTGCAGAGAAGTTGAGTTCAGTCTTTCTCCTGTATTGTAACAGTGTTAAATAAAATCTTCCTTGCCTGTTTAACTAGTCCAGTGCAATTTTTCTATGATACTATCCATCTAGCACTTGACAGAGACTGCCTAGGTTTGAATCCAGATGCCACCATTTAAAGGTTATGTCACTTTAAGTAATATTTTAACCTCTCAGTAATAAATTCACTCACCCATAAAATAGAGAAATAATGCATCTGTTTCAAAGATCTGCTAAGAAAAGTTAATGTAGTAATATAATGTGCTTATATCAGAAACTATGATAAGAGATAAACTATTTATGAAACTTTCCAATCTCAAATAAAGTAAAATATTTATTCAGATGTCATTCTGGGGCTTCGTTTCTCCCAACTTAAGTAATGAGAGAAGTATGATGACTTCTTGAGGTTGTATTGTTATTCTCACTCCCCAACAGGGTAGTCATCTTGTCATAATTGCGGATACTCAGACAAAAGCCTCAAGAAATCACAACTCATTTTCATCTTCATTACGTGTCTTCAGGGTCCCCATAGAGCAGGATTTTAGAAATTTTGGGAGGTATTCAATGAAGATTATATCTAGTACATCTAGTATATAGAAAATAAAAAGAAAATACAATTTTAACCATATCCAAATTCCTTCCTTTTTCTTTGTGTTTACAATGAAAGGAGGTCTGGAGTTAGAGACTCCCCCCCCTCCTTTTTTTTTTAATCCCAAACATATGTCTTACTCAAAATCAGTATATGGAGATAAATACTCAAAGGATACAATAAAAGATGATTAAGGAAAAGGGGACCCTATCGCTTGTTGAGAAATAGCAAATGCTTTTGGGTTAACATCCTACAAGAAGATCAAAATGAAGTCTATGTCTGAAACCATGTTACCATATAATTTCTACATATACAGTCCCTAACAGCAGTGTTTTGTTTCTGTTGATAATATCTACAGAATTGGACTTCTCTTACATTTCAGGACTGTGATACTGTTGGCAGTAGAGAGACATAACTTTTTACAGTTCTTTCCTCATTCTTTTCTTTTTAATAAAAAGTATGAAATTTGAGAGTCTAGATTTTTTAATGATGTGTTTATTTTTGCTTAAATGTTTTGGTATGTTGACTACAGGGTTTATGATTACTTCATCATTCTGTAGCAAATCTAACATCCATTTTCTGTTGTCAACATTTTCTGTTGAATTCAACTGTTTATTTAAATTATACAGTGTCCAAAGTCCGTTTCTGAAAATCCAAATTTATTTGAAAAATATTCGTGTTTAGATAGCCATTCACACAATATCCATATACACAACATAGATTTTGGGAATGAAAATAGCCAGTGTATTAAAAGTTCTTGCCTTAAATTTACTATGTATAAATCCTACCGAAGAATTTTAGAGCAAACCAGTTCGTGAGTATCTGTTTTCTCTCTAATGGCAAGCAACAAGATATATTTCCTTCAAACCTCACTGATGAGGTTTGACCAACACAAAAGGATTGACTTACAAGGTTTATTTCATGGTGGGAATAAAAAACTTGCAATTTCTGTCATGCAAATACAATAGAAAAACTACTGAGTCCCTTGTCAGTTGATTATATCTAAGGCTTCCCAACCTTTGTAGGACAGTTATTTTTAAAGGGTCTATATGGAATCTGCAACTGGCATTGATATTTTCAGGTCTTTGTTTGTTTTCCCATTTGAATCCTCAAGGATATGCGGTAGCTTGCTGGGCATTTGGTTAGTCAAGTGTTATTGTTGGCCTCTGTTTCAGTGTTTCATTGGGGGATTTTCATCCTAATCAAAATAAATAGGCTGTTTCATACTGAAAGTGATCTTATTGACAGATCCTAAAAATGTTAAATGAGCAACCTATCCTAGAAATGTTGTGTTCTAATTTAAAATCATTACAGCACTGGATCCTTGACATGAAGTTATTTGTTATAATTTCTTATTTGGTTAGTGTAAGCTACTCCATGTATTTATTGTTTGATTTTGGCCTTATTTATAATTATTAGCACAATAGTTACATTTATATTTACAATTTTATTCTGAAAAAAATATAGCACAAATGAAAATTATTTCTATTTTATTATTTGACTTCACAGTTGCTAAATTGGTACTTAGGTATTTTAGTATTCCTCAGCCATGAGTTTTTCAATAATTTCTATAACATCACATTTATTATATATGGTTTTTTTTCTAGACATGTAAGGACAAATGTATTTGGTTTCTTTGTAATTCAAACTTGCCCCCCAGCCCCCTCCCAACTCCCATCATACAAGAAGCAACAGCAACAAAACACTACCAAGAAAAGTCTTTTGAAAATTATTTTGTATGTTAACTGCTTAAGATTTCACTATAAGTATTATATTCATTATTAAGAAGGTAGTTAAAAGCTATATTTAAAAGTATATACATTATCCTAAATTTGCCATATTTTTTTCTAGGAAATATGTGCTATTTCTTCTGTGATTGAAACAATTTATTCATTTGAGAGTATATTATAGTTATTAGGGGTGCACAGTCTAGGAACAAACCATGTGGGTTTGAATCCCCGCATTCTCTCTCACTGTAGTTTTTGACATGTTGCAAAACCAATAATAAAACCTATTTCATAGTGTTGATATAAGGAGTAAGTAAATTTATGTAAACATACTTGGGATAGTGTTTGGCATATATAAAACACGATGTTCATATGACATTATTACTGTCATCTCATTTTGACTTGACATCTTTGTTCAGCTGACGTTGTTGAAAACCTGTAGCATTAGCTTTCTTCTTTATTCTGTAAAAAGAATAAAAAGAGAAAGAAAGGAAGAGGAGAAAAAGGAAGGAAAGAAAGAAGAAAGTAAGGGAAGGAAGAAGGAAAAGGTATAGAGGAACTGGTTTAAAAGTGTTGCATGAATGTATATAAGTCTTCATAAAAACTACATTATTACATAAGGAACAGCAATGTTATTAATATGAGTAACATTTGAGATATATTTCTGGTCATTTCAATACTCTTAATCTTTGGTATTCTAATCTTGCTTATTCAGAGTTCTCTATAACTCTGAAATTCAAATATTTTCAAGAACTGAATATATGTAATAAATAAGAAAATCAGAAAAACACTAAGTGTAAAAAAGATTGACCAGTTAAAATTACTTGAAGTCATTTTCCTTGAATTGTTACAATGGCTAAGACATAAATTGAAGCCGTATATGAAAGATAAAGCTTCAAATTATACTTTCTCTAATTAAGCATTCTTTTTTTCAGATTCAATTTTAAATGCTTTATAGATAAGATTATTTGACATTTGCTTCTTAGTATCTCAGGAAAGACTCTATTGTCCTAATAAGAAAGATATGAATCTGTATTGCTACATTCAAGCTTGAGATTGGGGCTAAAAAGCACTGTTCTGGCCACAAATTCTAACTAAAGAATAAGTCTAGGACTTATTCACTGTTGATCATCATTCTGGCCTCATTTTCCTCATCTGTGAAATGAAGATAAAAATATATTCCATGTATTTTAAAGATGTTTGTTCAGAAGAATAACTTAATCAGTAAAATCATTTTATTAACTCAAAGCACTGCCCGGTTATTTATTAATTGTGATACTACTCATGGAATTATAATGACCCAACTAAATTTATGATTATGTTAGACATTTAATAAATCTTTCAAGGTCAATCTTCTACCACTTTGCAAAAAATTAATAGATATTTTTAGAGTACCGCTATGTTTACAGTAAAACTGAGCAGAAAGTATAGAAAGTTACCACTTCACATTCTCTCCCTCAACCCTCGGTTTCCTCTATTATTATCAATTTGTATCTCAGTGGTGCATTTGTTAAAACTGGTAAAACAATATTGATGTCTAAAACCTCAAGCCCACAATTTACATTAGGGTTTACTCTTTATGTTGTACAGTTTTATGGGTTTAACCAAAAGCATAATGTCATGTATCTACCATTACAGTAGCATATATGGTAGACTCACTACCCTAAAAATCCCTTGTCTTCTACCTATCACCACTACCCCCCCTCAACAAATAACTTCTGGTAAGCACTGATAATTTTACTTTTTTGCCTTTTTGTGAATTTCACATAGCTGGAATCACACAGGATGTAGCCTTTTCAATCAGGCTTCTTTCAATACCAATATGTATTCAAGTTTCCTTCATGTCTTTGTATGACTTGATGCCTCATTTCTTTTATCACCGAATAGTGTTCCATTGTATGAATGTACCATTGTTTGTTAAAAGGATATCTTGGTTGCATCTAATTCTTGGTAATTATGAATAAAGCTGCTATAAACATCAGTGTGCAAGTTTTTGTGTGGACATATGTTTTCAATTCATTTTGGTAAATAGGAGCATAATTGCTGGGTTTTATGGTAAGGCTGTTTTCTTTCTTTTTTTTATTATTTAAATTTATTTTTGATTTTTTTTTCTGTTTTATCTATTTATTTTATTTATTTTTTGTTATTATGTTCAATTGCCAAGCTGTCTTCTAAAGCGGCTTTATAATTTGCATCCCCAGAAAGCAAACAACAGTGAGACTTCCTATTGCTTCATTTCACCATCAGCATTTGTTGTTGCCACTGTTTGGTATTTTAGTGTAGTTATATCTTATTTCCTAATTACATATAATATTGATATTGAAAATTTTTACATGGGTATATTTGCCACCTACATATCTTCTTTAGTGAGGTGCCTAATAAGATGATTGCCAGAGGGGAGCAGGGTATTGGCAAATGGGTGAAGGGGAGTGGGAGATACAGGCTTTCAGTTTTGGAGTGAAGAAGTCATGGGAATAAAAGGCACAGTGTGGGAAATATAGTCAATGGCATTGTAATTGTGTTGTTTGGTGACAGATGGTAGCTACACTTGTGGTGAACACAGCATAATGTATACAGATGTTAAAGCACTATGTTGTACACCTGAAACTAATGTAACATTGTATGTCAACTATATTCAAATAAAAAAAATTAAAAAGATATTTTGAGTTATTTGCTTTCTTATTATTGAATTCCAAGTGTTCATGTGTATTTTAGGTCCAAGTCTTTTCTGAGTTATATGCATTGAAAATATTTCTCCCATTCTGTGGCTGTTCTTTCCAATCTTGTAACAGTGTCCTTACACAATAATATTGTCTGAAACCTCACTGTCAAATCCAAGGCCACTTAGATTTTCTACTGTTATATTACAGATGATTCATAGATATATATTTATATTTACATTTATGATCCATTTTGAGTTATTTTTTGTGAAAGTATAACGTTTGTGTCTGGATTCATTTTTCTTGTATTTGGATGCTCAGTTGTTCCGGCACTGTTTGTTGAAAATACTGTCCTTTCTCTACTGGGATGCCATTGATAATTTGTCAAAGATCAGTTGACTATCTCTGTGTATGCCTATTTCTGGACACAAATCTTTTCCCTTGATCTAATTAGTCTGATATGTCACCAATACCACACTGTCTTGATTACTGTATCTTTAGAGTAAGTCTTGAAGTTGGGTGGTGTCAGTTCTCCAGCTTAATTCTTTTTTTTTTTTTTAAGATTTTAATTATTTATTTGACAGAGAGAGAGACAGTTCTCCAGCTTCATTCTTTTCCTTCAATATTGTGTTTGCTATTTTGGGACTTTTGCTTTTCCGCAGAAATGTTAGAATCCATTTGTTAATAAACACAAAGTGAAAGTTGCTGGGATTTTGACTGGGATTGCTTGAATTTTGTTGATCAAGTTGGGAAGACCTGTTTACAGATCGAGTTTTAGAAGGACTGAGATCTTAGCAATTATGTCTTCTTTTTTTTTTTTTTAAAGATTTTATTTATTCATTTGACAGAGATAGAGACAGCCATCAAGAGAGGGAACACAAGCAGGGGGAGTGGGAGAGGAAGAAGCAGGCTCATATCAGAGGAGCCTGATGTGGGGCTCGATCCCAGAACACCAGGACCATGCCCTGAGCCAAAGGCAGACGCTTAATGACTGAGCCACCCCGGCGCCCCTTAGCAATAATGTCTTCTTAACCACAAACAGGTAAAATGTCGAGTCCTTTGATTACTTGCATCAGTTCTGCAGCTTTCCTTATAGATCTTGAAAATATTTTATTAGATCTGTATCTAAGAGTTGTAATTTTGGGGGTGTTAATTAAAAGGCTCCTATACTTTTAGCTTCAAATTCTAATTCTTCATTGTTTATATATAGGAAAACAATTTGTTAACCATTTATCTTACAACCTTGGCATAAAGGCTTTTAGTTAAAAGAGATTTTTTTGCTCAAATCTTTGGTACTGGGGGCGCCTGGTGGCACAGCGGTTAAGCGTCTGCCTTCGGCTCAGGGCGTGATCCCGGTGTTATGGGATCGAGCCCCACATCAGGCTCCTCCGCTATGAGCCTGCTTCTTCCTCTCCCACTCCCCCTGCTTGTGTTCCCTCTCTTGCTGGCTGTCTCTATCTCTGTCAAATAAATAAATAAAATCTTTAGAAAAAAAATCTTTGGTGCTTAGTACATTGATATTCATGCCGTCTGTGAACACAGAGATTTATTTTTCCTTCCTAATCTGTATACATTTCCTTATTTTGTCTTAATTTGTAAGCTAGAAGATCCAGTAAAATATAATATCAAAAAATAATAAAGGATGTGTCTGCCTCTCCTCTGTCTGTACTCTGCCTTGACCTTCTTGTGTGGACCTCAGGATATGCCAGGTACTTATTTTGGGACCTGTGAGTAATAAACTTCTGTATTTAAGTTTCTCTTGTGGTTTGTTGTTGAATCACAACTCACCATCCAGCACCCTGTGCTCCACTTAACAAGCATTAATTTGACAAATTCATAGCAAACCAGTTTTTTCTATTATTTTTCTGTTTTCAATTTCATTGATTTCCATCCTGATTTTTGTTATTTACTTTCTTCTGCTAACTTTGAATTTAATTTGCTCTTCCTTTTCTTATTTCATGATGTGGAAGCTTAAATAGTTGGTTTTAGATCTTTCTTCTTTCAAATATATGCATTCAATGCTGTAAATTTCCCTCTAAGCACTGCTTTTCCTGCATCTCACAAATTTTGACAATTTGTATTTTCATATTAATGTAGTTCAAAATATTTTAAAATTCCTCTTAAGACTTCTTTTTTGACCCATGTGTTATTTAGAAGTGTGATATTAATCTCAAAATGCTTGGGTTTACCAGCTATCTTTCTATTATTAACATCTCTTTAACTCCACATGGTCTGAGTGCATACTTTATATCATATTTATTCTTTTCAATGAATTAAGATGTGTTTTGCAGTTCAGAATATTGTCCCTCTTGGTCAATGTTCAATGTGAGCTTGAGAAGAATGTGGATTGAATGAAGTGTTTTTAAATGTCAATTAGATCCATTTAGGTTGCTCAGTTCAAGTATATCCTAACTGATTTTCTGCTTGCTGGTTCTGTCAATGATTGTTAGAGAGCTGTTGAAGTACCCAACTATAGGAGTAGATTTGTTTATTTTTCCCTGTGGTTCTATCATTTTTGCTTCGGGTATTTTGATGTTGTGTTATTATGTGCATATAAGTTAAAGATTTTTATATATATTTTTTATCATCATGTGATGCCCCTCTTTATCCCACAATGAATTTTCTATTTGCCCAACAGCTTATATTTTTAAATAATTCAAATATTTCATATGATTAGAAAACAGACTGATAGAACCATATACTTATTTGTACAGATTAATTCATGAAATAATACGTTTAGTTTGAAGTCTCTATTAACGGACCTCCACAGTTCCAAATTTCAAATTTGAGTGTGAACATAAAAATATTATTTTGTTATTACTGAAATGTATGATATAAGTTAAATTAGTGAAGAAGCAGGAGGGGAAGAAAGACAAGGGGAAGAAGGTAATTTTCCTTGCTTTGAACTTTGCTTTATCTGAAAGTAGTATAGCTACTCCAGCTTTCTTTTTTTTTTTTAATGTTTTTTTATTATATTATGTTGGTCACCATACAGTACATCCCCGGCTCTTGATGTAAAGTTCGACGATCCATTAGTTGCATATAACACCCAGTGCACCATGCAATACGTGCCCTCCTTACTACCCATCACCAGTCTATCCCATTCCCCCAACCCCCTCCCCTCTGAAGCCCTCAGTTTGTTTCTCAGAGTCCATAGTCTCTCATGCTTCATTCCCCCTTCTGATTACCCCCCCTTCTTTATCCCTTTCTTCCCCTACTGATCTTCCTAGTTCTTATGTTCCATAGATGAGAGAAACCATATGATAATTGTCTTTCTCCGCTTGACTTATCTCACTTAGCATTATCTCCTCCAGTGCCGTCCATGTTGCTGCAAATGTTGAGCACTCGTTCTTTCTGATAGCTGAGTAATATTCCATTGTATATATGGACTACAACTTCTTAATCCAGTCATCTGTTGAAGGGCATCTTGGCTCCTTCTACGATTTAGCTATTGTGGACAGAGCTGCTATGAACATCGGGATGCATATGGCCCTTCTCTTCATTATGTTTGTATCTTTGGGGTAAATACCCAGTAGTGCAATGGCTGGNGCAATGGCTGGGTCATAGGGTAGTTCAATTTTTAACTTTTTAAGGGACCTCCACACTGTTTTCCAGAGTGGCTGTACCAACTTGCATTCCCACCAACAATGTAGGAGGGATCCCCTTTCTCCACATCCTCTCCAACAATTGTTGTTTCTTGCCTTGTCTATCTTTGCCATTCTAACTGGCGTAAGGTGGTATCTCAGTGTGGTTTTGATTTGAATTTCCCTGATGGCTAATGATTTTGAACATTTTTTCATGTGTCTGTTAGCCATTTGTATGTCTTCATTGGAAGTGTCTGTTCATATCTTCTGCCCATTTTATGATTTGTTTATTTGTTTCTTGCATATTGAGTTTGAGAAGTTCTTTGTGGATCTTGGATTCCAGCTTTCTTTTGATTAATTTTAGCAGCACATACCTTTCTCCATCTCTTTACTTTAAATGTGTGTCTAAATATTTAAAGTGATTTCTTGTAGACAATATATTGTTATTTTTTTATCCTTCAGACAATTTGTCTTCTAGTAGATGTATTTAGATAAATAAACTTTAAAGTATTACTGATATAGTTATCTTACTATCTTATCTTACTATCTACCATATTTGTAAATGTTTTCTATTTCTCTTTTTCTCTCTTTGTCTTCCACTCTTTTTCTGTCTTCTCTGTTTTACTTAATATTTTCTGATTACATTTTCTCTTCTCTCTTATCAATTATATTTCTTTTGAAAAAATTTTATTAGTGTTTGCCCTAAAGTTTGCAGTATATATTTACAACTAATGTAGCTTCACTTTCAAAGAACACTATACCACTTCATGGGTAGAATGAGTAACTTAGCATATTTCCAATTCTTCCCTCACAACCACATACAACATTTCTGTCATTCATGTCACTCATTCAAATGTTAAAAGCAACAAATATATTGTCCCTGTAATAATTTCAAACACTCTGTTATCTTTTAGGTCAATTAAGAATAAGAAAAAAATATTTTATTTTACTTTCATGTATTCCTGCTCCAATGCTTATTCTTTCTTTATGTCTATTATATTTCTTTTCCCTACTCTGAAAATCTTTTAACATTTCTTGCAAGGCATATTTAGTAGCAAATTTTCCCTCAATTTTGTCTAAAGGAGTGTTTATTTCTTCTTCATTTAGGTATTCATGAAGGATAATTTTATGGGATACAGAATTCTAGTTTGTTTTTTTTTTTCCCTTTCAACTCTTTAAGTATTTCATTCCATTTTCTTCTTGATTGCATGGTTAGTAAAGTGACATTTGACGTAATTCTTATCTTGTTTCTTAATAGGTAAGACATGTATTTCCTCTGGCTTCTTTCAAGATTTTCTTTTTGTCTTTTATTTTCTGCAGTTTGAATATGGTATGCCTAGATGTAGTTTTGGTTTTTTGTTTTGTTTTGTTTTGTTTTGTTTTGTTTTTTTGTATTTATCCCGTTTGGTGTTCTCTGAGCTCACTGGATCAGTGCTTACTGTCTGTAATTGATTTTGGAAAATTCTCAGCTATTGTTACCTCAAACACTCTTCCATTTCTTTCCCTCTTTCTTTCCTTCTAGTATTCCCATTACATGTTTTACACATTTTGTAATTGTCCCACAGTTCTTAGATTTTATGCCACCTTTTTTTTTTCTTTTTCCATTTCAGTTTTTGAAGTTTCTATTGACATATCTTCAGATTCACTGATTCTTTACTTGGCCATGTTTAGTCTGCTTATAAAAAAATCAAAGACATTCTTCATTTCATTTACAGTGTTTTTCATTTCGAGAATTTATTTTGATTCTTTGTTAGCGATTCCATCTCTCTGCTTATATTATCCATCTGTTCTTGCATGGTGTCTACTTTTTGCATTAAGGCCCTTAACATATTAACCATAGTTGTTTTAAATTTCTGGTGTGATAATTCCAAAAATGTCTGCTATATCTGAGTCTGGTTCTAAGGCTTGATTTATCTTTTTGACTGTGTTTTTTGCTTTTTAGCATGCCTTGCAAATTTTGTTGAAGACTGGACATGTCATATTAGGCAAAGGAAACTGATGTAGATAGGCCTTTAGTGTGAAGTTTCATGATTATCTGGCTAGGAATTAGATGGCATTTACTGTTTGCTGCAGCTATGGTGTCAGAGACTAAAATTTCCTATAGTTCCCCTGTTTGAGTCTCCCCTGCTGTCTTTGGACATACCTAGAGCCCGCTTAAAAACCCTGAGTCTTACAGTTCTTTTGGGTGTAATCTCCTGCTGTTACACAGAAGCCTTATTAATGTCATGGAAAGCTGTTGGGGGAGAGGAAGTGTTCTGTAGTCCTATGACTAGATCTCAGTCTTTGGTGAACCTGTATTTTCCTTCCCCCATGTCACAGGCTAAAGGGGGTTAGATTTGGGTGTTTCCCTTTACTCGTGTTGGTGATCCTTTGGTAAAACCCCTGTCAGTTAGGCTTAGGTAAAATAGTTTCGGGCAGGCTTTGGTTTTTTGTTTGTTTGTTAGTTTGTTTGTTTTGAAAGATATTATTTATTTATTTGACAGAGAGCGAGAGAGAGAGAAAGAGAGAGAGAGAGAGAGAGAGAGCCAGAGAGCACAAGCTGGGGGGGTGGTGGGGGACAGCAGAGGGAGCAGGAGAAGCGGGCTCCCCGCTGACCAGGGAGCCCATGTGGGGCTCAATCCCAGGACCCTGAGATCATGACCTGAGCTGAAGGCAGACACTTAACCGCTTAACCATCTGAGCCACCCAGGCGCCCCTCAGGCAGGCTTTGTTAAGAACAGCTAGCTCTGGCACATTTCAAAATTGTTACTTTTTCCTTTTCCCTGCTGGAAGCATGACAGGGTATCTCTTTGATTTTTACAGTGAAAAACTGCTAGGGCCCCTGGAGGTAAAGTTCAAGGAAGTGTGAGTGCTCTTAAGACTGGTCCCCCTCAGAGTTTTTAACTCTCAAGCTAGCCCATGTTGAACCTCCAGGAGTTTGTCAGTTATAGCTTAAAGTATTCCTATTGATGCTGGTTTTACCTACAGACTTCTGTTCCTGGAATTATGATTCTCTGTAACCACCTGTCTCTTCAGTTTGGGGGCAAAAATTGCCTTGTGTTCTCCATTCTCTGAAGGACCTGAGAAAAGTTGGTGATTTTCTGTTCGTTGAGTTTTATTCTTCTTGTGAGAATGAGAGAGATGATTTCCAAGCTCTTTACATGCTGGACTGGAAACTGGAAGTCTTTTAATTACTAAGCATGAGTAAGTGATATTTCTATAAGAAATAATTTCATTTACATAATAAAATAATAATATATCAAAGGTTGTTAGAAATTTTGAGATCCTCTAATCTAACACATTCATTGTATACATCAAAAAATGTAAGCATAGTTCCCATAAAACTACACTTAAAAACTTGGTATCTTGAGTCCTCACTCAGGACTCTTTTCTCCTCATGCATAAATGAAATAAAGCAGATAGGTGAAAGGATAGGAAACATGTGAAACCCTGATATCTATTCTTATTGCTTTTCTGTCTGAAACAGAACATTTTAGAGGAAAGACAGAGCAACTCTGAATCCAAGGGAACTATCAGGGAGAATGTGGAATGAATTGGTTCCATCAGTGTAATTATAAAAATGGTTGGGTGCAGGGCTTTCAAATGGGGTCAGCTTATTCTCTTTGTCTTTATACAAGATGGACAGAAAGAGAAAGGAGTTTACAATTCCCAAGAACTCAGCGTACTTAAATGTCACTTAATGAACTAACTGGTATTTGACTGAAGAATCTGAAAAATTAAGTGAGGAGGCTAAACCTGATGAGTGGAAGAGAAGTATTGCCCTGGGTTAGAGGTAACAATAGCTTATTAAACTTAAAAAAAAGATAGAAAAATGTGCAATCTGTGTTTGAATAACCTGGTCCCTGACATTCTTAAGCGGAAAGGTTGTTTCATCTGGCTTTACATTTTTATTATGCATTTTATCTTAGGGAGTATAGCACATCTAATTAATGTACCATGATAAATGGAGTTTCTGTATCATTAGAACCCACTTATAAAGAATGAAAAGGGACCTCCATGTGCAAACACAGAAAAGTTAATCCCTAGCTATCAAAGGTTCATCTCCTGCAAAGTCATTTCACTTTGCTCATACATTTAATAGGAACATTTATATAATATTCAGGCAAAGGGAGAGAAACTGCCAAAAAAACTTGGTATTTAATAATTGAGTTATTCAGCCATCAATTCAGGCTTGTCAGATTGTAAGAAGAGAAATTGAGATAGAAATCCTGTGAGAGGAATTCCTACTTAAAAAAAAAAAAAAAGCCTAGAAAAACCCAAGTGGATCTTTTCACTATTCTGAGATGGGGAGGAAACTTGCCAATTATTGTAATTTTTAGAAAAGTGAAACTTTCAGAGGCATTCTATTATACTTAGATTTCTGGGAGCCAGATTCTTCAGTCTCTAATCTATGCAACATTTTTAATATACTTACCTTAACAATGACCTTTTCAAAAAAATTATTTGATACAGAGAAATATAAGTTGAAGGCAACCTGAGATGTATATTTGCAAATTTTACCTTAGAAGTATTTTTTATTAGTCACTATATGAAAGATATTTCCAAGAATTCATTATGGGGAAACTTTAAGATAATTTACATTCATCAAAGAGAAGGTTATTTAAAAGGCTGATTGAATTCTCTATGGATAGAAGGGATGAAAATTCTTCAGCTGCCATACCCTTGCAAGTTTCGAAGCTGGAACTTTATTGCCTCAAAAGACACTTAACATAAAACACACCGGCCATATTGACTAATTTGCTGGTCTATATGATACACTTCTCTTATCTTTCTCTATCACTGCTGCTTATCCAGTTGAAATTCCCTTTTTAACATTGTAACTGCATTTGGAAGTCAAACCAACCAATAGAATTCTACTATGCTTGTGCAGAAGAGATGATGGACTAGAGAATTCTCTATTGTACAAATCTGAATAAAGAACAAACATGCTACATCACATGAGCTTTTTATACATTTCTTAGAACTTTTTAATAGGCATTGATAAATTGAGTATGTAAAATGGAAGAACATTGGTAAAAGATAAGGAATATTTCAGGTTACAGAAATTTAGGTGTTTAGCCTAAAGTTTTAAGTTGTATATAAAAGTAGAATGTTATTGATGAATTCAAAACCAGAAATCTAAGATTGAATAAGCATTATTGTATGGTTCTCTACTTTAAGTTATCATTTTAATTCATTGTCCTCCCTTTAACTGGACAATGTTATATAAGGAAGGATCACAGAATTAGGAGTCAAGAACTATCTCTAATGTAGCTTTTCAGGTATGTGACTCTATGGATTAAAAATGAGCATGTTATTAAATGGGCCTCTGCTACCACTGTTAAATTTTTTTTAAATAATATATCCCTTTATAAAGTAAACTTACACATAAAGTACATGTTCTAGGTCTTTCAGTCTCCTCATATATCCTATAAACATATGTACGTGACACATCAATAAAATCATATTTATATAAATCCCTATGCCTGTAGCGCTATTGTAGGTAACATGCTTTTTCTAAGATGATATCAATGTCTTTTAGTCTACACTCTTTTTCATCTCAACCTAGTGGACTCAGTGCTGTCCTCTTGACTAGAAATTACTATGAAACACCTTTTCGTTAACCATTTTTTTAAAAGATTTTATTTATTTATTTGACACAGAGAGAAGGGGAGGAGAGCAAGCACAATCAGGGGGAGCAGAAGGCAGAGGGAGAAGCAGGCTCCCCACTGAGCAAGCAGCCAGATGTGGGGCTCCATCCCAGGGACCCGAGCCTAAGGCAGCCGCTTAACAGACTGAGCCACCCAGGGTGCCCTATTAATCAGTTTGCTAAAAAAAAAGAAAAAAAAATTATTTAAATCATTATTTAATCCATTGAGCATTATTTTCCGAGCAGTGACTATGTACCAGGCACTATTTCAGGCATTGGGGATATAAAAGAGACAAACTCTATTTCTTGGCAAACCTTGAAGTGAAACTCCACTTTCCATCTCAGAATTCCCCACTTCTTGCTTTTTATTTATTTATTTATTTTTTAAGATTTTAGTTATTTATTTGGTGAGAGAGAGGGCGCATGAGCGGGGGGAGGGGCAGAGGGAGAGAGAGATTCTCAAGCAGACTCCACACTGAGCCCGAAGCCCAATGGGGCAGGGGATGTGCTTCTTCATCTTACAACAGTGAGATCATGACCTGAGCCAAAATCAAGAGTCAGACGCTTAACCAACTGAGCCACCCAGACACCCCCTACTTCTTTCTTTTTAAAGCACATAGGTATTAGAATCTGAGATTCAATGGGAAGAAAGTAGTGGAGTAAAGGATGATCAAATTCTGCATATATTTATTTAATTTTTGGATGTACTTTATTAGACTTTAAGTTTCTTAAGACATGGTCATACCTTATTCAAGTGCCAAGCATAGAATACCGTGCATATAATGAATGTTGTTGAATACTGAGTTAATGAGAGAATGAGTGGATGAAACTGACATAGCACTCTCTTAATGGGATAAGGGAAGAAATTATGAAGACAATCTTGGTCACATAGTTGAAGTAGGAATATAGTTACATTTAAACTTGTATTATTAAAGATAAATGCCACAAAGTCCTACACCATCTGAAAGTTTTAGAGTAAGATATTAAAATCAGATATATGAAAAAGATGTTTACTGAAATGTAAGTTCATGAGAAAGGATAGTTTTATCTATTGGCCTGTATTATAGCCCTTACTTTTCAGAAATACATGGACCATATAGGAACCTAAAAATGTTTACTGAATGAATGGATGAATAACTGAATGATTGGTATAGCAAGTATTAATTGTCTTTCTGACCTTACTTAATGGAATTAATAACTCTCAATAAATTTATAAAATTCCTGTAGCTACTTACAGTGAAAAGAAATGTCTACAGTTGCTTTTGTAAAAAGAAGCCTCTTATAACTCAGAGCACTTATGTTTTTAATTTAATTTGGAGTTCATATTTAATTCTTACTTATTTTTTATACAGGTGCCATGATATATATGTCATATATTTTACAATTTGGAGTTATCCTTTGTTTGTTGCACTTCCTCAAACACACAATTGATTATTTAATTGAAAAGAATTCTGGAATCATCTATAATGAATAGCTTACATTTTAAAATCCAAATTCCTACTATAGCCTTCCAAGGGTGGGGAAAAGTCACTGAAACATGTTCACATGTTGAGAAAATAGACTGATATCTTATATTTATATATATATAGGTTAATTCGTGAAATCATAAATTTAGTTTGAAATCTCTGGTGAGGGATCTCCACGGGCCAAATTTCAAATTTGGGTTATAAATCTAAAGAAGAAGCAGCAGCAGCAGAAGCAGAAGCAAAAACAAGAACAAGAACAGCAGAGGAAGAGGAAGAAAAAGGAGGAGGGAGAGGAGCCAGGAGAGGAGAGAGAGGAAGGAGAGAGAAAGGGAAAAAGGGAAGAAGAAATATAATCTAAAGCTAGAGTGCATGAGAGACTTGATCATAGTGTTTTGCCTATGCTCATCGTGTTAAATCTGCCATTTTGATCTTTGTTTTGGTTCTGTTTCCTCTGGTTCTCTTTTTTGCTGCTTCTCTTTTCTTCCTTCTTGCAGTTTACTTAAACATTTTTTAAACTTCATCTTGACTTATTTGTCATGTATTTGATTGTTTCTGTGTATATTTTCATAGTGGTTTTTCTGACAATATACATGACTTACCATTGTCTACTGCTACTGCTATCAACATCTTACTAATTCTAGTAATTAGTACTAATTTAAACCAATTTACTATCACCACTGTTATATGTCATTTTCTTAAGTATTAACTGGTATTATCTTTTATTCAACTATATTATGATTTATAAAAAGATGATAAAGATTACATATTACATGAACCTATATTGCAGCTCTTTCTATTCTTTTTATTTTTATCACTCCACAATTATTCTCTTTTATCATATTATTTCTGTTTAAAGAATTTCCTTCTGAAACAACAAATATTGGAGAGGATGTGGAGAAACTGGATCCCTCTTACACTGTTGGTGGGAATGCATGTTGGTACAGCCACTTTGGAAAATAGTGTGGAGGTCCCTTAAAAAGTTAAAAATTGAGCTACCCTATGATACAGCAATTGCACTACTGGGTATTTACCCCAAAGATACAGACATGGTGAAGAGAGGGGCCATATGCACCTCAATGTTCATAGCAGCATTGTCCACAATAGCTAAATCATGGAAGGAGCCAAGATGCCCTTCAACAGATGACTGGATTAAGAAGATGTGGTCCATATATACAATGGAATATTACTCAGCCATCAGAAAGAACGATTACCCAACATTTGCAGCAACATGGACAGACTGGAGGAGATTATGCTAAGTGAAATAAGTCAAGCAGAGAAAGACAATTATCATGTGGTTTCACTCATTTATGGAACATAAGAAATAGGAAGATCAGTAGAAGGGAAGAATGAAGGGGGGGTAAACAGAAGGTGGAATGAACCATGAGAGACTGTGGACTCTGGGAAACAAACTGAGAGCTTCAGAGGGGAGGGGGGTGGGGGACTGAGATAGGCCGGTGATGGGTATTAAGGAGGGCACATAATGCATGGTGCACTGGGTGTTATACGCAAATAATGAATCATGGAACATTGCATCAAAAACTGGGGATGTACTATATGGTGACTAATATAAAAAAAGAAAAATTATAAAATTAAAAAAAAAAAGCTTGAATGGGTTTTTAGCCAGACCAGCATTGAATCCTGGAATGTAAAGTTTGAAGGAGTATCAGGGCTCTAACTTCCTCATTTTACAGAAGGGGATACTGAGGCTTCAAGAGATTAAAACATTTCGTAGTTACTGAGATAGGAACACACCCAGGCTTCTTGACTCCAAGTCTCGTGCCTTTAGCATAAATTTAAACTAAGGATTTTGTCTTGTATTGCTTGGGGTGGATGAGGTTTGGATATGAGAGGAGCTGAGAGTAGTTTTTATTTTTTATCCATGCAATTTAATAAATTGAAAGTTTTATAGGTATAACTTTCCTGTATTATTTAAATTGACCAGAGGACAAAAAAGAGATTTACATTCTCTCAGCACTCACCACTCATATAGCAAAAGTAATTTAGAGTGGCGTGATCTGAGTAACTTGAAGGACAGACTCAATCCTGCCCATCAGGTGCGGTTGGAATACAT
This sequence comes from Ailuropoda melanoleuca, assembly GCF_002007445.2. Classification (NCBI taxonomy): domain Eukaryota; kingdom Metazoa; phylum Chordata; class Mammalia; order Carnivora; family Ursidae; genus Ailuropoda; species Ailuropoda melanoleuca. The sequence continues at coordinate 92,907,905 of NC_048224.1, read as the reverse complement.
GTAAGTTTATCAGTTGGCTGTCAGTTCTGCCATGCAGGAGGTGTGCAACTCTGCAGAAGTCACTAAAGTTTCCCATAACTCTTTACACTGTTGGTAAAAAAAATAAAGAAAAACAAAAAAAAAATAAAGAATTTCCTTCTTTAATGGAGCCATCTTCCAATCTTTAAGGGTAGATCCATTAGTGACAAATTTTTTAGCTTTCCTGTGTCAGAGAATGTCTTCATTTCCCTTTCACTCTTGAAGGATCATTTTGCCAAACACAGCATTCACTATTGACAAGAATGTTCTTTTGGCATGTGACAAATGTTGTGCTACTTCCTTCTTGTCACTATGGTTTCAGATGAGAAATCTGCTGTCATTTGAATTGGTATTCCCCTTATAGGTAATGTGTTATCTCTCTATAGCTACTTTCAGGGAATTTCTATCCCTTTCACTCGAAAATATTTAATTACGACGTGTCATATTTATCCTGTTTGGGGTTCATTCTGCTACTTGGATATGTAGGATTCTATCTTTTGCCAAATTTGAGAAATTTTCAGCCATTATTCTAATACTCTTTCAGTTCTACCTTCTTCCTCTCCAGAGATGAAAATGATACAGTGTTGTACCTTTTATTATTGCCCCAAATCTCCTGAGATCCTGTCAATCTTTTTCAGTCTATTTGTGTGAAAGTCTATTTTCTCTTTGTATTTTAGTTTGAATAAATTCTATTGGTCTCAAATTCACCAATTCTATCCCTCCATTGTTTTCATTATGCTATTGAGTGCATTCAGTGAGATTTTTTTCTATTATTATAGTTTTCAGTTCTTTATTTTCATAACTTCAATTTCTTAGCTCAGATTTCCTTTTTTTTTATTTGTTGCAATAGAATTTGCAACTGATTGTTGAAGCAGTTTTATGATTTTTGCTTTAAAACCCTTGTCAGATAATCCTAATATCTAGGTAATTTATCTACTTTGTATCAATTCATTGTCTTTTTTCACTCATATTTTAATTTTGTTGGTTCTTGGTTTGATGAGTGATTTTTTATTGTTCCAGTACACTTTGTCTATTTATTAGGAGACTCTGAGTCTTATTTAAATATTTCATTTTGGCAAGCAATCACATTGTTTAGGTTTAGTATGCACATTTTGACCTGCTATTGTGACCTGTAAGTTCTAATGACAGTTTAATTTTCAGAGCCTTTTTCTTTCTTTCTTTCTTTTTTTCATAGATTTTATTTATTTATTTGTCAGAGAGAGAGAGAGCAAGAGCACAAGCAGGGGGAGCAGTAGGCAGAGGGAGAAACAGGCTTCCTGCTGAGCAAGGAGCCCAATGGGGAACTTAATCCCAGGACCCAGTGCCGAAGGCAGACGCTTAACTGACTGAGCCACCCAATTTTCAGAGCCTTTACAGTGTTATTTTGGTTGGCTTGGTTTTCACCTGTTGCTAATGAGACTCCCTTTGGTCCCTTTAAGGGCTGCTTGAGGAATCAAATGGGTTCCTCCTGACTGGGCCACTAAGTTTCTCTTGGTGGAGAAGGAGAATCTTAGGCTTATGGCAATGAGGAAGCTTTCCTGTCCTGGTGCTTGTGGAGGAATCCACTCTTCAGGTGCCCCCAAGCAAATAGGTGTCTCTGGGTAGGGTGTGGTGTCTCAGGTCTACTGGAACAAAGAGCTCCCTTGGCTGTTTCACTTTTTGTGCTGGGTTCTCTGTTGTCTATGCTGCCTGGCCCTCCTCATGTTTCCCAGTGAGAGTGGATGTCTTTGGCCCATAAAGACTAAGAGTTTCTGGACCCAGGTCACTTAATATCGCAAGGTTCTCTTTGCTAATGCTGCCCAGCCACCCTTGTGTCTCCTGATGAAGGAAGGACATCTCACACTCCTAGACATAAAGAGGCTCCTTTAGACGGGCTGATTATTTTGTTGTGGGTCCTCTTGCTGTTACTCACAGGCTATCTGAGTGTTTATGGGTCACTTATTATTGAAGAAGCCTTGGTGTTTCTACCCACTGCTCTAGATCAGTCTGCCCTGGGGAAGAGGGTATTGAGAAAAGGAGAATCCTGAATCCAAAGAGGGAGTGTGGTACTTTTGCTGACTGCTTATTGCTAGCATTCCTTCTTTTGTTGAGTCAGGGGAGCTAAGATACCCTGCCACTATATTTTTTCTCTATTCCTGGGCACCTGAATCCAGTTTGCCCTCCCCTTATCAACTTTTAGAGATTTTCTGTGGTTGCCTCTTACATTATTTCCAAGGTTTACTCTACCTGGCATGAAGGTGTATTGTATGCTCCCTTTCTCTAACATGCTTGCTATTATAATTATTGTTGCTTCTATATCAGGATTTCTCACAAATACATCATGTATACAAGTGAATGATAGATATGCTATACTAATTAGCTTACCAATTATAGCTACATAAATTAAATATTGTACAAATTGAAGATGAAGGAAATACTGTTATTTAGTGTTTTTTAAAATGTCACTACCATTTCATATCCATTAAAAATTTACATGATGCTGGGATGACTGGGTGGCTCAGTCAGTCATGATCTTATGGGTCATGGGATCAAGCCCCAAGTTTAGCTCTGTGCTCAGTGGGAAGTCTGCTTGAAGATTCTTTCCCTCTGCCCTCCCCCCCAAATAAATAAATAAATCTTTAAAAAATTTACATGATGCTAAAAATCATTGTTGCTAAGTTTCATTAACTTTTAGCTTACAAACTATACATCTTAAGTATGCAGCTCAATGAATTATCACATCGAGAATGAACCCATTTAATCACAATAAGAATTTTAAAAAGAACACTAACAATACTAAGATATACTCATAAATCCTTCCAAGTCACAACCTAAAAGGAAACCACTATAATGACATAACAACATATATTAATCCAGCTTATTTTTGTATTTTATATAAGTGAAATCATAATACATGAATTCGTTCTGTCATAGTTTCTATTCTATATATTATGTTTGGGCAATATGTCCCTTTTGTTCACTCTAACTGTACTTAATTTTTATTGCTGTTTAATGAGCAGTGTTCTAATGTACTGCAATAATAGTAATTTCCACTTTTATTCGAGAATTTGCAGTGGTTAAACTGTGGGAGTAGTGGTTCAGGGAGAATTTATTCTGTCTGGCAGTATTCAGAGCTCCGATCATGTGTTCTTGCCTAGCAATCTTTTGTTGAATTCTCATTACTGTGTATCAGATGTGTATAGGCAATTTGAGATTCTGGATGATATTTTACTACTCTTCACATAATTCACTTTTGACTTTGACATATGGCATTTTAGGGGTAGATTATCTCAATCCGGAGAATGAACTCATTTAAAGCTACACTATTATCTTTGTAAGAACTGATTAATTTCTGGTTCGTCATAAGCTGTAGCTTAGGGGCCCAAAGTGCAAACCTAGTTGTTTACTAAGGTCTCCCCTGCTTGTGAGCCTGAACTCCACTTGTTTTTTTTTTTTTAATTTAATTTTATTATATTATGTTAATCACCATACAGTACATCCCCAGATTCCGATGTAAAGTTTGGATGCTTCATTAGTTGCGTATAACACCCAGTGCACCATGCAATACGTGCCCTCCTTACTACCCATCACCAGTCTATCCCNTTGGCTATTGTGGACAATGCAGCTATGAACATTGGGGTGCATATGGCCCTTCTCTTTACTACGTCTGTATCTTTGGGGTAAACACCCAGTAGTGCAATGGCTGGGTCATAGGGTAGTTCAATTTTTAACTTTTTAAGGGACCTCCACACTGTTTTCCAGAGTGGCTGTACCAACTTGCATTCCCACCAACAATGTAGGAGGGATCCCCTTTCTCCACATCCTCTCCAACAATTGTTGTTTCTTGCCTTGTCTATCTTTGCCATTCTAACTGGCGTAAGGTGGTATCTCAGTGTGGTTTTGATTTGAATTTCCCTGATGGCTAATGATTTTGAACATTTTTTCATGTGTCTGTTAGCCATTTGTATGTCTTCATTGGAAAAGTGTCTGTTCATATCTTCTGCCCATTTTATGATTTGTTTATTTGTTTCTCGTGTATTGAGTTTGAGAAGTTCTTTGTAGATCTTGGATACCAGTCCTTTATCTGTGGTGTCCTTTGCAAATATATTCTCCCATTCCGTGGGCTGTCTCTTAGTTTTTTTGACTGTTTCCTTGGCTGTGCAGAAGCTCTTTATCCTGATAAAGTCCCATAAGTTCATTTTATCTTTTATTTCTCTTGCCTTTGGAGATGTGTCGTGAAAAAGGTTGCTCTGGCCGATGTCATAGAAGTTGTTGCCTATGTTCTCCTCTAGAATTTTGATGGATTCCTGTCTCACATTGATCTTTCATCCATTTGGAGTTTATTTTTGTGTATGGTGTGAGAGAGTGGTCAAGTTTCATTCTTTTGCATGTAGCTGAACTCCACTTGTGATACCTGCTCTGTTGAGGATGTTGGAAGCTTTGCTAATCCTCTCAGCCATTTAGCTTCTACTTTCTATTAGCCTCTTTGTCCCCAATTTGGTATCATCGAATATACTAGAGGTGGTAAAGCAGAACTGAGGATATCTTGCTCACCTTTCTTAATTTTTGTTATATCTTAGCTGTAAGGGGCATAAAAAAGAGATATTTTTGTATTTGTTTCCTATCCTTTAATTTTTTCACCTGGAGAATATCTTCAAAATAAGCTAATTTTTTTTTTTAATTTTCAGAAGTTTAAATTTATTAAAATAATTTTTTAGAATTAATAGTTTTGAAAGAAAATAGATTGGCAATAGGTAAATGTACATTGGCACTAATAATAGAGACCAAAAATGAAACTTAACTGATAATATCACTCCAATTATTTTTTTTACATTTTTCCATTTTCTTGGATTTCATTTTGGGATGGACGTCAGCCAGACCAAAATAAAGTAAAATCTGAATACTTTTAATAATTTTAGGTACAGTGCAACCCAAATCATTAATATGTAAATATTCATATGTCTTACCAGTTAATATATGTCAAATATAGAGGTTTATAGAAAATGACTTGTCACAGCAAATACAACCCTATGTGTGCATTGTTTTTCCGACATTCATTTATTCTGTGCCCTGGATGAAACAAATGCCATTTAATAGTAAATGCTGTATGCTGAAAATTGAAAGTAGGTGATTTATTTCCCAAACTCTATTATTTATATTCCTAAATTATATTATTCAAGTATAATAACAAAACCAATTATTCTATCTGATAGATTAATTTTAAAAGGAGCTCAGTGGAAAATTTTAACTACTGCCCAAAATAGTAGTCCTGAACATATTTTTAGTCAAGTAAACATATGCAAAGCTGACATGATACAGAACCTCTGTAAAATGTTTCAAATATTCATTTTTAATATTATTTATGATTTCTAAATAAATTATTCAAAAGTCATATTTTCTGAAATAGCTATGTTAAAGAAGATATTAACACTTTGTCCAAACTGTATTACTAAGCAATAATAAAGTGACATAAAATTTTCCTCACAATTATTATCAAGTATATTATGCTAAAATTTTATTTTAAAAATTCAAAAAAAGTATTTAGAATGATAACTCAGCATTGTCAGTTCTAAAGATATGTGACCTTAATTGAATCCTAAGAGAAGTCAAGTATCAAGTCGAAATTATTAGACTGAGAATTAGGGAACTTTATATTTATCATAGCTCTAACTTGGGTAAATCACTGCAATCTCCGAGTCTCCAAACTAAGATATAATCTGATTAAATTATCATTGAAGTTGCAAGTTATTTACTAAACTATGAAATCACTTCTGTAGAATAGTTTTTGCTGAATTTGAGCAGTGTCAGTTTCTTCATTGGTAAAAAGAAAGAGTGCGTCATTAAAGCTATTTCTTCTTTATCATCAGGATAAATGACCACATCAGTTCATTAACCCTGTAATTTCACTACTATTACAGAGCAAGAAGGACAAAAACTAAACAGCGCCAGTCACAACTTCAAGTTCAATTGAAATACTGTTCATCCGTGGAAGTACTGGTCTCTTAGGAACTACAGCCTCTAAAGAAGGAAAGTCCATTTAGGGAACATGACATAAAAGCGTAATAGTGTCATGGTGAAAGGATATTATTCCTCCATTTATTGATTGACTCAATAATGTAAGCTTCGTGAGAAAGAGCACCACATCATAGCCTTTAGTCAGACATAGTCCTACATCTTGTACATCTGTCCCATCACACAAGCTGTTGAATTCTAGCTGGTGTTGTAACTGACTCTTCAGTAGGTTATTCCATTCTTTGATAAAGCCAGCTACTTTTTGTTAGCATAGCACCGATTTCCAGTTCCCTCAGAAGCCAGTAAAATCATTAGTGACAGTGTAAATATGTATGTTTCATCACCATCCTTCTAGGTAAAGAAGGAACTGCTTGACTACCATTTACTATGGGAATTTGCAGGCCCCTTAGAGCCATCCATTAAAAGGATTTTAAAGATATTTTTTCATAAACTAATGTAATCTAAACTCATTTTTGACAAATTGCTCAACAAGATAATGCGGAGCTATATTTGGAAAAATAAGCGAAGTATATATATGTATAGTGTAAGGTTAAAAAAAAAAGATAATAACACCAATCAATGAAATTATGTGCAATTCCAATGATCAAAAGATAAATATATTTTAAAAATACAATTTGATACAATTTTTTTATGTACCAGATTGGCAAAGATGAAAAATGTCCTCTCATATATTGTTGCTTGGAGTATAAATTGATGATACTCTATAAAAAGGGAATTGAAACTTCAATGAAATTATTTTAATATGTGTGAATATAAGTATATGTGAAAATATGATGTGTGCATAAAAATACTTATTGCAGGTTTGTGATGGCAAATTATTCATTAAAAACAAAACTGACTATTAAGAAGTGACTTCTGGGGGCACCTGGGTGGCACAGCGGTTGAGCGTCTGCCTTCGGCTCAGGGCGTGATTCCGGCGTTGTGGGATCGAGCCCCACGTCAGGCTCCTCCACTATGAGCCTGCTTCTTCCTCTCCCACTCCCCTGCTTGTGTTCCCTCTCTCACTGGCTGTCTCTATCTCTGTCAAATAAATAAATAAAATCTTTAAAAAAAAAAAAAAAAAAAGAAGTGACTTCTGAAACTAATGGTATAGGTCAGATTGGGACAACTAGGGCTTGCCTGTTTTTCTACATAACCGTTTATTGGAACACAGCTTCACCTGTGTATGTACGTACCATCTATCACTGTTTTCATTGCTACAGTGTTGGTGAGCAGTTGCATTAGAGACCATTTAATCCACAAAGTCTAAAACACTTAGTAGCTGACCATTTGTGTAAAGATTTGTGGATAGATTCATATCCTAGACTACTATACAGCACTTAAAGAAATAAATGATCTCTAAACATCCTGAGAAGGATTAAGTATGTCTCCATGACATACTGTGAGAAAGGAAAAATACACATAATATGATTATGCACATTTTCATATATAATACATTAATATAACATTTATATATTATATAATATATATGTACATATCCACTTGTTGACTTTCAGTTTTACACAGAAGCATCTCTAATATGTATTTTTAAATCTTAAAACCACCTAAATATGCTTTATTTGTAAAAAAAAAATAAAATGAATGATAATTAAAGTATAATTTTTTTATATTCGGACACATCATTTTCTGTATTGTTGCCTTGTTTTTTCTGTTTTACCTAATTCTGGCAAAGCTAAATCTTGGACACCTTTAGTCTGTTCATCTGTTCATGATCAGCAGGATTTCCATAACCCACAGATATAAAGGATTTTCATGTGTATACATCATATTGCTTATTATTGTCATAGGAGAATTTCTGAGAAGTATGATTCTCAGTTGTTGGTTATGTTGTTATAAATACATATCTCTTGGTAGAGCAGGTTTTGTGTGTACAGTGTGGTTAATTTATTCATCATAAAGATATGCTACACAAGCATATCCAGGAATTTATTAATACTAAGTAAAAAATTGCTTTAAAAATCATTTTTGCAAAAAAAGTGGAATCTCCTGTTTATCTGTGTATAAATAAAAATCCTGCTTAAAAATAAATATTATTTTTTCTACCTTTCCTTTTCTTACACCTCTATCCAAGTTTTCATTATTTCTCTACAACTGTCTCTATCTCATTCCCTTTCTAAGACCATTTTCACATACACAAGGGATTAAAATAAGATGTGTACATGTGTATGAGGTGTGTATTTACATATAAGTTTAAGACTTTATAACATTTGAAAATAGATTTACAACAAATAATAAAATTATGAATGCATTTTCTAATAACATCCAAGAAAAGTGTATCAAAGGGTTCGTTCTGTTCCATGCACACCACCCTCAGAAATTTAAAGCCAGTCTACCAGAAGACATACTGATAATCAGTGATCTTTATATTTTAAGTTGTTTCACCGCAGTTTTTACATTTTATTTTGAATGCGATAATTGTTTCTAAAATAGCTAATTACTTAAAGGGTTTCTTTTTATTTGTAATTATGTTATTTGTATCAAAGTCCGGAAGAATGATACTGGGATATCTTAGTCTATTCTAGGCTGTTCTAACAAAATACAGCATACTTAACAACCATTTATTGTTCACAGTTCTGGAGGCTGCAAAGTCCAAGTTCGAGATACCAACAGATTCAGTGTTGTGAGAGCCTGCTTCCTGGTTCCTATGTGACCTTTTTTTAACTGTGTTTTCAGGTCGGGTTTTTTGTCTAAGAGCACTAATCCCACTCATGAGGGTTTTACTTTGAAGACCTAATCACCTCCCAAAGGCTCCACCTCCTATATGGTCACTTTGGGGATTAGTATTTCATTATATAAATGTTGAGGAGACATAGACATTACTGGGCATATCTCTTTAAATTCTCAGACCCATTTACTAGAGTCTTGAATGATGACCAGATACACTATTTTCTTTTTTAAATTTTTTTTAAAATTTATTCATTTCAGAGAGAGAGAGCACGAGCAGGGGATGGGGGGAGGGAGAAGCAGAGTCCCCGTGGAGCAGGGAGCCCAACACAGGCCTGAAGATCCCAGGATGCTGGGATTATGACCTGAGCTGAAGGCAGATGCTTAACAGACTGAGCCACCCAGGCACCCCCAGATATAATATTTTCTATCTCTGGTTTTTGATATTCCAATTATTGGAAAAATTAGGTTTGAAAAATTTCTTTCAAATGTAAAGAGTTAACACATGACTTCTTATTGTTGTTATGTTTACCTTTTCCTAAGCCAGGTTAGTGTGAAGGTAATCTTTAGTGATTCAGGTAAGACCAAGTTGAAGCTGAGAGACAAAAAAGACAAATTTCCTCTTAGGTAAATTTACATTTTTCTAAAACAAAACCAAATACCTCCCCAAAAACTATCAAATAATAATTGATATTTTTTTAGTATACTGTTCATACATAAATATGAAAGAAATGTCAATTGAAGAAAGTAAAGCCAAGTTCTTTCTACTTCATAAATGCAATATTAAAAATTGGTGGTTATGTTGGTCGAGGTTTAATACAGGGGGAAAAATCATCAGTATTTTAAGCTATGGAGGATTAAATACAGTGACTAGTAAACCTTTTGAAGGGCTGGATTAGAAGTAAGATATGGCACTGGGCATTTGTTTCCAAGATCCCATCACTGAACTTGTTATCTGGAATTAAGGGGTCGCTGGTATTGCTCTCACGGGTCCACTACCAAAACTGCCTGACACATAAAACACACATAAATGGATTGTCGAGCTGTCGCAAACACTCTGATTTGGGGGATTTGTGTGTTAGCTGCCATGAACAAGTGTGTTTTATTTCTGCCATTTAAATCTTGTACAAATATCTCTAATTAACATAACTTTATTCAGCTCCAAGAGATTCTAGGAAAATTAGTTTTAGCTTTCTCCTGGTAGAAAAGGATGGGAGAGGTAATCAAAGTATCTACCTCAGTAGTTAATGGGATTTAAGCCACCATTTTGTCTTTTATTACAAACGTCCAGAGTGAAAGGCAATCCTACATAGTCTCTCTATAAATCCTCATTTGCAAAAGCTTCAGTATTTAAATAATTCAAGATGTCTGAAATTTATACTTTTAGTGTTTCTGTTGTGGTTCTGATAATGAGAACTAAAATCTTAATATATATGAAAATATCAGAAATATTTCTGGCTTCTTACCTCTTTTCAAGTGTTGTAATGGACAAAACAAAACAAAACAAAAATCAGAATATCAGTTATGTAGCCATTTCTCTTTACATAACTTCAAACAATAGTTCGTGCTTTGTGTTTGACTAGAGATAATATATACTTCCTTTAATTTAACATAATAGAACTATCGTCAATAATGAATAATGTTTTATCTTCTAACTGTACATTTAAAAAATAATTTATCTTCCACGGACCTTTTTTTATCTGAACAGAAAAATTCCCTGTGATTAACAAGTAAAATATTTTCCACTTTAACCCCATAGCATTTTGAACATTGTGAGGCACAGAGAGTAATGCAAACACATGGTTTTACTTTATAAGGTATATGTGTTTAGTCTGAATGAAAGGGATTTGTTAATAATGTTATCAGTAACATACTTCTGTAGTAGGAAGAGTAACTTATCTGTTTTGTAATACTCTTTCCTGCAAAAAAATTACACATAAGCACCAGATTTAAAACAAAATATATGTACTATGTGCAATTTTTCCCCCGTTATGAGGGAAAAATATAAGCAACCCCTATGCATTTAAAATGTTAAAACTAATCAGAGTTTCCATGCAACGTTTCTTTTCCTTTTTTCAGTACAAATGTATGCACAAATAATTGATGGGAAAAATGTAATTGGGTAAAAGAAACAAACACAAACAGGTCACAACTTCCTAAATTGTACAAACAAACTTAGCAGGTCTATATTGTTGACCTTCTTCTGCAGGTATTTATTACTAATATAAGGATGAAGTAGGTGGCTTGTACTCTTGGGAGGTAATATAAATTCTATTCAGATTTTACCTGGAGAGTCATATCTGACCAATTGTCCATATGAGAAATGAAATGCAATGACTGAGCTTAATATTTCCATTTCAATATTGATATTTCAATATCATCTTTTTGGTAATAATCAGTTATAAGCTCAAAGTCAGGGCACACTTCTGTCAGTTCAAGTGGCTGCATGGGAATAATCATTTTTTAAATTCTATATTTATATTATACCATGATTCAGAAATTATTAAAAAGGCCTATAAAAATCCACTCTTCCACTATATTGTACACCTGAAACTAATATTACACTATATGCTAGCTAACTGGAATTTAAGTAAAAACTTTAAAAGCCCATTCTCCATGTATTTTTATGTTTATAAAGATCAGAGTAACATGATCAAACTGTCCCAAATAAGAGACATTTGAGATTTAAATAGTAAGTTTTAAACATAAATTTGAATCAAAATATCCCTTACATTTGATCTTTAAAGAAGAATGCAAGCGACCTTTAGCAACTCATGAAAACTATTTTACTTATAAAATTCAATATACCTAGCTCAACACACATGGTGAAAAGGATAGTAAGAATTCTCTAGCAAAAATGGTATGCAGCTGATTTAAATTAGACCATGTATGAGCAGACCATGTATGAGACAAATGCAATTATAAATTAAAAATTTTTTAAAAGATTTTATCTATTTGAGAGAGAGCGCACAAGCAGGGGGAAAGGCAGAGGGAGAGGGAAAAGCAGACTCCCCAGTGAGCAGGGAGCCTGACGTGGGACTCGATCCCAGGACCCTGAGATTATGACCTGAGCTGAAGGCAGACACTTAACTGACTGAACCACCCCAATGCCCCTAAATTAAATTTTATACATCAATAATAAAGAGTAAAATTAAACTTTGCTCATAATTTTTTCTAAATATAGATATATTTGATTTAATTATTTCCTGAATTCTATGATCTCATTTTGGAGCTTTTTTTCAAATTCTTTTCCTTGTGTATTTCATGCTTTTTATCATTTTATTAACATCTTTACTCATTTGCAATGGAAGCTAATAGTTTTAAAACTGTGGGCAGATCTTTTTCTAGCACGTTTTCATATTCTGTAGCAAAGTAATTCTATTCTATCTTTTGTTATAAAAACATTTTATGGGAGTTGACCTCAATACTTTTATGTTGTTCATTTTTAGTTTTCTTGAGTGTTTAGATTGAAACATTTTCAGTATAGCTAGCTATTCTGATTTCACAGAATACTCTCTTCTGTCATTTTTTACAATAATATTCCAAAATATAGTGGCGGTTTTTCAGATTCCCTGGTTCTATTCTTCTCCTCCACTGTTCTTTCAGGTCCTTTTTTCCTTTGTTTCTGTTTTCCCTATTGTGCTCAATTATGTTACTGCCCAACACTATCTTCTTAGTCTAGGTTCTTAGCTGCAACAGAGTTTTGGCAACTCAGTTTCAAGAGATTATAAGAGCTTCAACTCAGTCTCTGTTGCAAGCTTGACTCCCAGATACTACTGAAACAGGCAAACCGCTTCCTTACTCACTAGTTTGGGGTCCCCAGTTCCTAGGTCCCTCCTTAACTTCCCTCTGCTCTCCTTTCTTCAAACATGGATAACACATGTGTCTTATAGCTACTGATTTATTCCCACCTTTCTCTTTTGGGGTTACTTTGGATGACTTGTCACCTAGTTAGGTGTAAACATTGTTGATGAATTCAGGTTTTGCCACATAATTGCTCTCTGATTTTAGCTTGGGATTTGCAGGGTGTAAAAAGCTGCAGCTATTACTAACTTTTTCCTAGAAACTATGCTTTTTTTTTAAATTTTTTAATGCAATTATGAGTGGGACTTGTTTTTTCTTAAATTATTATATAAATCATTTCTGGTGTTTAAGAAATTTAATGAATTTTCCATAAAACTGTATTAAATGACCTAAGCATTTAAGTATATGCATATACATATTCAATTATTTATTTCTTTATATGTTCATTTATGTTGTAATGGAAGACTGATTTCTTTTTTTTTTTAATGTTTTTATATTATATTATGTTAGTCCCATAAAGTACATCCCTGGTTTTTAATGTAAAGTTTGATGATTCATTAGTTGCGTGTAACACCCAGTGCACCGTGCAATACGTGCCCTTCTTACTACCCATCACCAGCCTATCCCATCCCCCCACCCGCCTCCCCTCTGAAGCCCTCAGTTTGTTTCTCAGAGTTGGAAGACTGATTTCTCAACATGATTTTCTTATTTGGTTATGGGTCTATTCATATTTTTAAATACTTTCCATAAATTACTCTTAGCTCAATATCCACTTCATTATTTGAAATTTCATTCAGATTGCAGAGGTGTGCTTTTTTTCAACTTGAATAATAATTTTTTTTTTGTCTTTCAACTAAATATAGTCAAAGAGTTAACTTAGTTCCCTACAAAAATGGTCTTGGATTTGTATGTTCATGATAGATTCTTTTTGTTGCTGTTACTGCTTTTCATTCCATTATTCTGTCTTTACCTCCTAAACCTATTTGTTATATTGTTTTAAACTCTTTCTAGTTTCTTTTAAAAATTCTACATATATTTTTCTTAGCTTTTAAATTTTTTTGAATAGGTTTCAAGCCTACCAAGATATCAATTCAAATAATAAGAAAATCTTGACTTTTTTTTTGCTAAAACATAGAAAATTAATAGACTTAAACGTATCTGTACCTTTATTTTTTTAATGTAAAATTCAAATAATATCAGAGCCTCGTTAATAAGTGTTAAAGAGTAATTATGCAAAATTTTGAGATTTGGGGCAAGACTTTATTAGGCTACAATACTGTTCATGTATGAAGAACACTTATAGTGGACACAACAAAATTCAAAATTTTAAAATGCTGTATTTATAGAATACCAAACAAGTAGTTGACTTCATTTTCCCTCTTCAGTTGCCTGTATGAAGTAATGAACACATAGTAATTCACTATTATTCTCCTGTGAAATTGACACTGCTCATCTTAAATGCTACTTTAAAAAAATCCATCACAGCTTGCATAAATTACAGAGTCATGTATTTGAAGATGTGAAATTAAAACTCAGGAATTCCTCACATTTAATTTTAAACTCAATGCTCCCAGATGCACATCTTTCTGAACAGTCCATTAATCAGAAAAGCTAGAAACTATTCATCATAGTTCAGTGTAACAATTCTTTCATATGTTCCTATCTTTGTTGGGCTATACATTTTGAAAATTGCTTACTCTTGGGCATTTTCTCCATTTGAAGATAAAATATCATGCCATCAACCTAAAATCTCTTCTATAATGATCTAAAAATGTGCTGTTCATTTTTTTAAGACATTCTGGAAAGCTGGCAAGATCAAACAGCGTTTGAATCATCGCTGGCTTGAAAGACTTGATTGTTAAAACACATCGTCATCATTATAAAATTCATTCAGATATGAATGAAAGAAAAAACAACATTATTTTGTAATGGAAGAGAAACCATAAGGTTAAGATTGCACGTGATACCTGTAATTGGTGTGGCCTTCTAGGCTTCAAATGAAGTGTGGGAGAGGCAGAAGTTATTAGGCAATCAGAAAGGAGAAACTGGTTTCCAATGACTACATAACTTCCACCATAGTAGGGGAGAGATTTTTATTGTGCAATACCTTCTCCAATCTCTAGTCATGTCTGTTCCCTCCCTTCCCTTGGCAACTCAGAACCCAGGATAAAGTGAAACTAATGGTGAAAGTCTGTCTCATATATCTTGCAAAAACTTCTGTTAATAAAAACAAGACTGCCTTCTCTGGTGACAGATGCTACATTTGCCCCACAGGCATTGGACCCTACATAATGCAAATACAGGTCTTGATTCTGGAAAATATACATTGCTATATCATTGCTCTGTTGGCTTCTCATTCTCTTTCAGGTACATTTGATTATCCAACTCATAATTCACACCCACACAATAGTTACAAGAGAACCTTGATAATCTCTGTTCAGACTGACTTACATTGATATTCTAGGTAATAATTGGTGAACATCTGTCAATTTAGGAGAGTTTCCTTTTGTTAAAAACGATCAAATGCTTAAAAATGACAGAACAAGTTTTATGTATTTTTTTTTCTCTTTTAGGCTAATAATATAATTATATTGATGGGTTTTTAACATCACACCGTCTTTGCATTCTCTGGTGGACACATTCTGTGATACTCCAGATTCCCACCCTCTTGTGTACATGCTATTTGTAATTCCCTCAAGTTGAGTGTGGGAAGGATGTGATAGATTTTACTTCTGTGACTAGGCTACATTATATGACAAAAGGACAGATTTTGATGTAACTGAATTCCCTAATCAGTTAGCTTTCAATTAGGGGATTATCTTGAAATTGTTTGACTTAATCAGTTGGGAGGGAGATTATCTTTGACAGACCAGACTGAATCATCTGGATGTCTTTAGGAGGGCTTAGGCTCTCTCTAGAGAGTGAGTCTCTGCTGTGGACGACAGTCTCTTTCTGTGACTATATGGTTTCAGACTGTTTGTGGTATTCCCTTCCTGGTTGGCCTGCTCTGCGCACTTTGAACTCTTAGCCACCTTCCCTACTCAACCGTGTAAACCAATTTCTTATAGTAAATAATATACAAATAAATACTAAGTAAACAAATATTAACTGGTTATATGTGTATGATTTCCAAGTTTTCTCAACATTAACAGGAATTAGAGCAATTAGTGGGAATTAAACTTATTTAATTGCAAGGATATTAATATGGGCAATTCTCTGAACTAGTACTTTCTTTTTTTTTTTTTTTTTTTTTTTTTTTTTAAAGTTTTTTTTTTTTTTTTC